>NC_035438.2:97344797-97648207 GCF_002127325.2 Helianthus annuus | reverse complement strand
ATTACATGTTCGAGGAGATACTCCATTCGCGGTCCACTGTACTTCACATCACTACAACTCTGACCACTAATGACTTCAAGGGCTACGATACCAAAGCTGTAAGTGTCTACTTTTTCAGATAAGTGTCCACGAGTTGCATATTCTGGTGATGTGTAGCCCCTAAAATGTATTTAATTTAATATGAATGAAATCACAACGTAAAACCAATGAAGGTATGGGTAAGAAACTTACATAGTCCCAGCAAACCGGGTACTAACATGTGTTTGGTCCTCAAGATAGAGCCTAGCCAACCCGAAATCCGCAATTTTTGGTTGGAAATCATCGTCAAGAAGAATGTTGCTTGACTTTATATCTCTGTGAACGATTTTGACATGAGATTCGCTATGTAGATGGACAAGTCCCCTTGCAATCCCCAAGATAATGTCACACCTTTGTTTCCAATTCAAAGTTCCCTTTTTTTCACCTGTCGATTATAGGTGAAAATGCTTTTTCATCACAAACTTTAATATTCAAAGGAAAATTGGATTAACTGTAAAAAACTATGGCCCATTGCCTTATAGTAATCCGTATTGTGAATGTGACCGGTGACACTCCGAACTTCACTTTCATTTTCAAGCACAATCCCATAACTTACGAAAAAGTAACTCAGCATGCCCCTAAGTTTCATTTATGTCTATTTATAAGAATTCACAACATTCCGATTGGGACAAAAGTAAGGTAACTGTTTATTAGGAGCATCAGAGGTAATTTTCTGTTAGAGTGAGATTGCGCTTGGCAACGACTGTAAAAGTTAGGAGTGTCTTTGGAGACATTGATAATATGGGTTATCTTCCACCAATGGCCATAGTTTGGATTATAACGTTATGCTTGCTTTTATGTAATTATATCTATATTTCACCATACTTAGCTTACCCCATGCTTGCTTTTATGTAATTAAATTATATCTATATTTCAGCATACTTAGCTTACCCCACAAAAACTTGTCTAGGCTTCCATGGGGCATGTATTCTAGCACAAGAAGTAGCCTAGTCCCATGAATACACCATCCCAATTGTAGGATAAGATTGCGGTGGCGAACATTACTGATAAGATTAACCTCATTTTCAAAATCCTTTTTCGCCCTAGACCCAACATTGATTTTCTTGACTGCCACTGCAATCCCGCCTTCTATAGTGGCCTAAGAAACCATAAATGAATAGTTAACCATATCATCCTACATTTGTTATTTCATTCACATAAAGTTAAAAGTCAAATGATGCATCCAGACATTGTGTATCATAAACTTTTAGTTGTTCTTACCTTGAACACTTGGGCAAAACCTCCTCTTCCTATTAGATACTCGTCACTAAAATTATTTGTTGCTAGTTTCAAATCTTGGTAACTGTAACATCGTGTGCCTTGGAAATTTGATGCATCAAGAATAAATCATATTATTAGTAATTACAACAAAAAAAAAATCAACCATGAAAATTATGAATTTTTGTAAATACTAATGAGATGATAAGTGTGCATGAACATATATAGCATAATGCATGCATACACATATATAGATTATGGGATTAAAGGGTGTATTCAGGCATGCATATAGAACAGTTTTTGAGGCATGACACATGATTCTCAATGTGTTAGTGGAGTTTATTATCAATTATAGTTAGGGAAATTGGATTTTAATACTTCAAACTATGACCCAATGGTGTGCTCTTAAGTGTCACTTTCGTTGCCGAGAGCAATCCTTATAGCATAATGATCATAGATTTATACTTGATTTCCACTCGATTTCTCTTAATCACAATGATGATTATGAACGAAATGGAGAAACATACAAGTGAATTTGATTATAAATCAAGTGTAAATTTAGTGTGAATCTAGGATGATTATGCTACTAGGATAGCCCTTAGCAACATAAGTAAACGTTGGGATTGCAATTGATCAAATTGTAAGTATGGATTATTTCATAGTTTGGATTATTAAAATCCAATTTTCCATTATAGTTATTATTATTTGATTTATCATTTATTTTAAGTTTGTTAGTTAGTCATTATTCTATTTCAAGTTTGGATATTAGGATAGTTATCAAATGACTTTTAATCATTATTATCAGCTGGTTATCTTTATCATTATCCTTTTCATTGTAATTTCTATATAGAGAGATTTAGTTTTCATTTATTCAATACATAGACACTAATTATAGTTTTTCAGCTAGTTCGTTTGAATTCGTTCACAGTATTTAATGAAGAATCACCTTTTCCAACAGCCTTGGACTTTATCCATCGACGGAACGACAAGAATAAAGCAAGGATAAGGAAGATAAGACCTACACTGCTGCTTACTCCTATGATTGTTCGAGATTTACTTGAATGCCCTGCACAAATCACTCGGTGATTCTCTCTAGTTTTTTTTTATAAGTTGGAACATACTGAAATAAAAACATTGAAATGGAAGAAGCCTCACCTGTACCTAGGAAAGGTACGAGATTGATTGTCTGGTTATTCTGAAAAAATGGAAACTCAGAATACCTCATAAAACATTCCACATTGATGGCTCTTCCTTCACTAGCAGGCACACAACTGTACAACTTGTTATATGCTTGACTCAAGCAGTTCTTGCAAATGGCCTGGCTTGCATTCTCAACACACTGCGCAATCGCATAGACTGTTGCATTTACGCCACTAGTCAATTGCCTTGTTGATGCAATGTAGACATCGGGAGTTCTTGGGGTAGCAACACTGATATCTGATAATAGTTCTTTCACTACTTGGTTGAAGGATTTTACTGGCTGAGATGTTGACTCATTACCACATATTTCAGTGACATCAACATCCAAATCACCTTGCGGATCATTGTAGAACTGATCGTAGTTCTCAAATCTTAATTAACACACAAGAGGCAAACTTTTTACTATGATTGTATATTTATGTCAAGCTAGTTTATAACTAATACGTGTATAATCAGCATACATATGTATGTAAAGTTGCTAAATGGGTTGTGTTCGCGGGCTGACAGGTCTAACCCAACACAAACCCGAACATACTACATGATGAACCCATTGTGTCAGACATATGAAACTAAACAATAATACATTTAGTAGCTGGTAAACATGACCCATTTTTGTCATAGTAACCTGGTTGTAGTTTTTGTCAAGAAAAAACACTCAGCCAGTTTAATTAGTTGTGACATAAGAACTGATATTAGAATCTTTTAACATTAAACATGTTAAATGACTGAACCCACAAATCTGTTGAGTATGACCCGAAACTAACTGACGTTTAGGCTAAACCGAAACTTGTTTAATGAATATTGTGTTGGATTTGTGCCGTATTATAGTTCACACTCACTTTGGCTACACATGGTCAGGGCCGTAATAAAATCGGAGTTCATGTAGAATTAAGATCATATAAAGTATGTTTTTTTATGAAAAGCTGAAGAAGAATATTAATAAAAGAATAAAAAAAATCATTTAAAAACCTTTTATAGAATCTTACAACCATTTTTTAAGTTTACCATAAATTGTTCCTTTAACTCTTGTAAAATAATATATATTTATAAAAGGAAATTCTTTTTATCCAATAAAATTAGGAGTAAGAAAATATAACTTTTCAAAAAATACCTATTTTAGTAAAAAAATTTCAAGCACCCATTTTGGTAAATAAGTTTTTCAACAATACCTATTTGGGAAAAAAAACTCGAGGAAAATGACATTTTCTAAATGATTAGGCAAAACCGTTAAAATGACCAAAGCACGTGAAGCAAAACGGAAGTTTACTATAATATTTTTTTTTGTAATCATGGAAACATAATTTAATGTTGACCATGGAGTACACGTTTATTGATATATGCAACTTGCCAAGCTATCTAATTTGACATTTCTAATAATTCATTATATAGTATACTACATGATGCTAATTACGTGATATTCCATAATTATTGAAAGAACAATTTAATTCCTTTCAAATTTCTTATCCATTCAGTTGATTTTTTTTCATAGTACATTAATTTAGCGTTATGTGTATATGATGACACTTAAAAACAATTGTGGTTAGAAGATATATACAAATAAGTTGCCATATTCTAACAATTTTAACTTCAAAAACTTTTGGTGTGCAGGACAAAACCACAGTTTTCACTTTTCACGACCGAACTGGTAGGTCAGACCGGAAAATGGATACCTAGGTTAGCTGGTTCGGTTATGCCTCTTTGAATTGTCCAGGTGATCAAACTGGATTTCTGGTTTTTTTTTTTTTTTTTTTTTTTTTTTTTTTTTTTTGTTCATTTTTTTCAGACTCTAATTTTGTAATTTATATGGTACTTTAGGATCCACATTTTTTATATTTAAGTCTTTCTGTTTTATTTAAACTGCAAACTTACACCAAAGCATAAAGGATTTTCACATTTAGTATTGTAATATATATGTGTGTAGTTTTAGTATTACCCAGTGTCGTAGGTTCTTAAGTCCATGTATTCTAAGGGCAGGCGGGGTGGAACAACCTTTGCACGTGATGGAAACTTATAACGAGTGAAACAATACCAAACACCACCGCCACCATACTTTATTACGCGTGAAAGTTATAACGCGTGGAAATTATCACGGCGTGAAGAATGAAGATTGTGAGGGAATGTGAGGGTTTGTTGTTGGGTGTGGTGGTGAGTGATGGACATTTCCACTAAAAAAGGTTGTGAGTGATGGAATAATGGTTGACAACATCCATTCAACTTCCGACATGTCATCAATCATTATTCCATCACTCACAATCTTTTTAGTGGAAATGTCCATCACTCAGCACCACATCCAACAATTTCCCTCAAAACCAACAATTTCCCTCACCACCCATACCCCATCACGCGTCAAAAAAATAACGTGTGCTAAAATTGACGCGTTCTAACACTAGGTGGCGGTGGTATTTGGGCAACTTCCACGCGTGGTATAATTTCATCACGGGGAAAGAAGCTCCATCCCGGGTCCCCTAAGACGGTGGGGTGTGGTTCGGGAGAGGAGATCGGGAGGGTGAGGTGGCGCTCTTCCCCGATCGGGAACACCCCCCCCCCCCCGAGCGGTGATCGGTACCTTCGGTAGCCCACTCCCGACCGCCCCGAAGCGCTCTCTCTCTTCATTCTCTCTACCTCTCTCTTGAATCTCCCTCTCTCTCTAGCTTTGATAGGATGGAGTGGATGGGGAAACCATTTCCTAGGGTTGGGGAAGAGGAAGTAGAAGGTGATGCTGTGGAGGTGAGGTGGAGATGATGTGGCCATGGGAAGGGGAACCACACCCCATGGTCTAATATATGTGTATGTATTTTTTGTATTATTCATAATGTCATTGGTTCTTAAATCTGGTCTAACAGTCCTACTAGTGAACTCGCAAGTAGGCTGTCACGTCCGGTTATGAAAACACTAGAAAATACTTTAACACACACGTACACATATTCCTATAAAGGGTTTGATTTTCCAGATTTCTCCTAATTAATAAGATTGTCATACTAACAGGAATAGTTTACGTGCTTTAGTGGAAGATGAAGGAAAAGAATAAACCTGAGGTAGCAGTTATCCAGAAATACATGGGCGCCATTGGCAGAACCACAGGGTTCAAGGGCGGATACAGCCACATCAAAGCAAGCCAAACACTCACTCGATGCGAGGTAATTCCGGCACTGGGCAACTCCATATACTGCATCCCCGTTCACCATGTCCTCGGCTCGGGCATAATATACACCTGTCTTCGACAACTGACTTCTGAGTTGAGAATATGTAGAGTTACGGTTCGTGAAAAAAACTGTTGTGGACATCGGATAGTAACTGCCACAGTAATATTTAAGGGGCGTATTGGTGGTTTGGGTGCTCGGCTGTGCAACACCGAGCCCCGTTACCACCAATACGATCACAACCACCACTATAGTTGACATCCACATTCTCCCCTAACTCCTTCCTGTGTTCTTTTTATAACTCTTAAGTTGTAAAGTAATGATTGATCGATAGTAAATAATACAAAGGAACCACAAGTTGGCCAAGTTGGACGATATTTATATAATTGAAGTGGAAAATATTTAAATATTAAAGTCAACTACTAAATAACGTGTTTGTTCAAGCTTGACCATAAGTTATATAATTCATAAGGATAAAACAAATTGAAATGTTCATTTCTCGTGGCTATATAATACACCCCTATTGCTCACGATATATGGACATACATGGATGTGGGAGAGACAATATTAATGATGGAGAGAGGGTGGCTTCATCCTTATTAATATTAAGGGAAAATTACCAAAATGTCTCTTGACCAAGTGCATTTTCAAAATTGTCACTTTCCTGCGTCTTTGGAAGGTCCTCTCGGCTTCGGAAGCGTCCGCCTTTCACGTTGAAGCGTCCGCCTTTTACTTGAAGCGTCCGTTTCCATTCAAGCGACACGTGTCCGATGTTGAAGTGTCCGCCTTTCACGTTGAAGCGTCCACCTTTCACTTGAAGCGTCTGTTTCCTTTCAAGCGACACGTGTCCGATGTTGAAGCGTCCGCCTCAGGCTCAATGCGTCCGCGAAGCTTCTTAAGCGTCGGCCAACGACGCAGGTTCCGTATCTTTGTCCAATTTTTTTTATAACTTATAAACATTTTTCTAACATCATATACATGCTCTTTATAAAAATTAAACTATATGTATGTTAACGGATCAAATTTTAAACGATATAAAACATGTTATTTTTTAGTTAAAAATTTTTATATTAAACTTTAAAAACATAACATAATAAAAAACAAAAAAAAATACCAAACAACACATAATATTATTATCTAAAACCATATCCTAATGGCTTCCCATTCGACACATGTTTGAAATCATGTCTCTCTTCATGACGGTAGTTGATGAGGGCCACCTCCTTCTGATCGTCCTCACCAAGGTCCGGCATTTCTGTCTCCACTTTCTTGAAATATCGATCAAATCTCTCACATTCCAACCGCAGCACACGGAACCTGGAGGATAGTGCGTCAACGGTCCGGTTGTGTTCCGGACCACGTAGTTGGGCGAAATTTTGTTGAACATGGACCTAGAGCCCACCGTGTCCCCGAGGTGGAGGATCGATCATTGCCTGCTCCCATGCTTCGCACAGAGCAATGTCTTCAACGTCAGTCCAGGAGGTGGCCATTGTCGGGTCGTTAACGGCGTCGGATTTTCTAGTGAAATGGCTGATTTTTGTTTGCAATTTTTTTTGAAAACGGCGGGTGTTTTGATAAGTGATAAGTGAACGGGTTATATAGTGGGGTAAATGTGTGCAACGGTAAAAGTTAAACGGCTTTTGAGTTTCCATTTTTCTACGGAAGCGTCGGGAAGCGTCAGTCAAGCATCGGGGGAGCGTCGGGTTCAAGCCTCGGAAGCGTCGTCCATGCCTCGGAAGCGTCGGCCAGGACTCGGAAACGTACACATGGACGCATTAAAAAAATTATGGTTATCATGCGTTGGTGACTGACTGTCACACCCTGCTAGTTGCGGAAGCGTGTTGCGTGTGACGTAAGAAAGGTAATCATTGCATCCAATCATGTATCACCGGCTCAAGACTTGTTTCCTGAAATACATGTAGTTTTAAAAAGTCAACAAAAGTTGAGCGAGTTCAGGCAGTTTTTGTTATCATATGTAATCGTAGTATTCATGAAAATGAAATCTTGTAATCGTAGTATTCATGAAAATGAAATCTTGTAATCATGGTATGTTCTGATTCATACATGGAGTCTGTTAAGGATCTATCAGTGGGTAGCGAGCCCCTGACATAATGTACCATAAGTAAATAACCAAACCGAGAACACTTTGTCATCATTTGGGATCACAAAAGCACTCCAGGGTATACCAACCAGGAGTGGGGCGTGCCTCAAGCCCAATAGATCTACACCTTTTGCACCTTGGTCACTAAGTGATTAATGGTTACTAATATTATCATCCTACTTATGCACATTGATCATGTTATCTACTACTCCGTAACTAACATACCAATAGTTTTAGCATGTATTTCCCCTCGATGTTTTTGAAAACAAAACATTGAAATCAGTGAAAGGAGGGACATGAACTCACAAGTTTGCGTTCCATGAATTATGATATCGAAGTGAGCGTCCGTACGTGTCAATAACCTACATGTGTACTAATCTCGTTAGACACTAGGTCTTTCGGACCTCGTACAAGTTGTTCATCTTGAATTCTTTATTATGTTCTCGTTTGTCATTTTTGGAACAACTTTGTATTTTAGAGCGTTGATAATTTACTCGCTCGATTGTTATGTGTATACATGTATTCTATTCGTATTGAATTCATAAGCGTATTCATGTATTCTATGTGTGTTGACTTATGTGTGATCGGCTTCGTTCTTCACACGTCCTCGTGCAGTGCACGCATGTCATTGAGCCTTTGCTCATGTCATTGGGCCGAGCCCATGTCATTGGGCCGAGCCAATGTCATTGGGCCGAGCCCATGTCATCTATGTTATCGTATCTAACCATGTTTTAACGTTATGGGGCCGAGCCCACGTCATTGGGCCGAGCCCACGTCATTGGGCCGAGCCCATGTTATCTATGTTATTGGGCCTAACCCATGTTTTACTGTTATTGGGCCGAGCCCATGTTATATTGCCATTGGGCCCTAGCCCATGTATTAAGGAATTTGGGCCTAGCCCATTACTAACTTTGATAGGCCCAATTCTAACTTTATGAGTCCATTAACATAATCTTGTAATTTTTACCAAAATGTTACTAAGTAGCAAACTTTAAATAAGTTCATTTTTCCTATGAAAAATACTTGGTAAATTTAATAGTTTTCGACTTTCCGGATTCTTGTTATAGGTCACTTACATATGTGCTGGTTTAAACGTCCAAAATATGTTATTTTAGACTCGACTTTGTAGTAACTTGTTTACGGTGTCGATGCGCCCAAATTGTCGTCATCAAGTGTTATGTATTGCTGTTTCGACCATTTCGTTTATTCGTCCGTTTAATAGCATTTCATTGAAACATGTAGGAAACATGTATATGTATTTTTGGTGTCTTTTTATACTTGTTACATACAAGTATTTCTTGTAATTATGAGTGTATTATTTTGATCACCCTAAAGGTATCTATGTACGTACACATATCACATAATGCATATACTTGATGAGTTTTCAAAATATATAATTTTTTTTATCCAAAAATTATACTTTTACATGGTTATTATTTTTAACCATTTATTTTTGTAAAAAATATATTTTCAAGTTCATAAGAACTCTTGAATATTTGAGACTTAACCATTTTCATCAAAGCTTCCATAATGACGTTTAAGAACACTAATCGCGTTTAACTTTGCTAATCACCCTTTAACCCCATTTTTAATCGCAATTAGATTTTTAGAAAAATTCGCCATAGTTTCCCCTAAACTACGACGTTTCCCACGTTTTCCAAACGCGTTTAAATCACCAAATCAATTTCCAAATCACCATTAATTCATCAAGTATCACCAAAATCATACTTACCACATGTAATCACATATTCCTTCAAAGATTTCTCATGAGTATTATTTAAGTTAACTTTCAAGACTTTAAAGTTAACTACTTTTCAACTTTATTAGCAATTTTTCCAAGACTTTTAAACCACACTTTTTATGGATGTTTTCATATAAACTTGTTTTAAATAAAACCAAGTTATTAGTGTTTTTAACAAATTCATGTCTTATCTTCCAAAAATCACTAATCCAAGTTCATACATATAATACTCATGATCTTTGAAGTTGATGATCTTGTATGATTTAAACATATAAATGTTTAAATCACATTATTAAGTGTATTATAGCTAGATTAACACTTATCTAAAATACTACATAAAACAAATCACAAGATCATCATAAATATAAACTTTAAACCACTAATTTTAACAAAATCAATATAATGAACATGATTTCATCAACTAGATACACTAATCTACTCAAATAACCACATAATAAGTTTAGATTGGTAGATTATTAGCTTTGAGATTAGGGTTTTTGATTTGATTTTTATTAATTTTTAAGATGATCAACTTGTACTTCCATAATCTATACACAATAATGAACTTAAATAGGGTGTTTAGGAGTCTTACAACTTTGCACAAGCCAAATAAAAAGATTAGAAGATGTTTAAGCTCCAAGAACTCCTCTAATGATGCTCCATGCTTGACCCATATGTAAGTGATCTTGTAAGGACTAGAAGATGTGTAATTTAGGGTGTTTTAGTGAAAATTTATGGTGGAATTGTTGGGGGTGTTATGGCTGCCGAAATGAAGGTGAGAATGGAGGACTTTTTGTGTTTTGCAATTGTGATAAGTTGGAAGGAATATGGTATGGTTTCAATTACAATAAGTATGGTGTATATGAACCTCTTTTCAACAACTAAATCAAAGGCCATTCTCTAAATCCTCAAAATTTCAAACTTGAATCTTGTAGGTGGGACCCCTTAGATTTCGGCCATACATGGGGAGAGTGGTTGCAATTTTTTTTTTTTTTAGCTTTACATAATTAATATATATTTTAAGTATAGATATTTAGGGTGTTATGTCAACAAGGTAATTGAGGGTGTAATCTATGGTTTAGGGTGTTAATGATCTTAACTAGTTAATAAGACTAGTTGGTATTAGTTTTGGATGGTAAAAGTACTACTAGTTTGCTCGTCGGTTCAATATCGGGTGATATACGAAAGGTGAAATATAGTACCGGGAGCGATGGTTTTAGTTTACCATTGTTGCTATGGCGTTTATGTAAGGTGTTAACGACGCCAAAATACGGTTAACTAGTTCGCTAGATTAGTGTAAGTTGTATTTTGATACCTAAAATGCTTTCCGTTTAGGCGTCGGCTAGTTAACGACCCTTTTATTTCGCACCGACCAAGGTTTCCCGCAAGTTGCTATTCCGCCGTCAAGCGATGCATGAAGTGATTTCGAGTCCCAAAATAAGCTTAACTAGTTCGCCATGTCTTCCGTTTAGTTGTTTTGGCGCCAGAAATATTATTTATTAGCTTGTCGGTTCAAAAACGGACAAGTTGTGGGGGTGGCGACGCAGCGCCAAAAGCTTATTTTTCGGACACCCTATTATTATTCTCATATTGTTTTCATATGGTTGTTATCATTTGTCATAATTCCGGTGTTCCAGAAATGCTTAAGTATTAATACGGACGAGTTAAAAATGTCATATTTTTAGCGAAACGGACGTTTTAGTATTTAGGGCGTTGTACCGGAAAGTCCTAGATTTTTGCAAGATATGTTTTCTCATTAGTGTTTTCTTATGTAAATGGACCCAGTCATGTTCGTGTGTCGTTTTTCATAGTTTCGATCTGTTTTCACAGTGTTGCTGGCATGAATAGTGTAACCGTGAATAGTGCGCGCAACACTTTCTACCAACACTTTTCGGACATTGTTTGATTGGTTTCGCAATACGACGAAAACCAACATATGTTTTAGCATTTTTTTTCTTGTCCTAACACTGTTATCTGATTTACGACACAGTTACGTAATTAAATTACGCTAAATGCATGAGATTATGAAATAAAAATAGTGATTAGTTTGTACGGAATTACCAGTTATTTGCCAGTTGTTACATTCTCCCCCTGTTAAAAAGAATTCCGTCCCGAAATTCAAGTTGAGCCATCCTTTGCAGGAGTCTTCTTAAACAGGTGGGGATATTTTGCCTTAATCTGATCTTCACGTTCCCATGTGTACTCGGTCCGTGACGTGAGTTCCAGCGGACCTTTACTAGTTTGATACGACTCCTCCTTGTCTTGTGGACTTTCCAGTCCATAACCTCAACGAGTTCTTTAGTAAACTGGAGTTTGTCGTCCACGTGAATCCCATCCGCTGGGATGATAACTGTTTTCGTTGGTTGGACTTTTCTTTAAAATTCGACACATGAAATATGTCTTGTATGTTATTGAGTTCTTCTGGAAACTTTTGCTTGTAAGCAACTATACTAACCTTTGCCAGAATTTCGAAAGGCCCAATGTATTTTGGGTTTAGTTTTCCGCTTTTCCCGAATCTAGCTACGCCTTTCCAAGGTGAGACTTTTAATAAGACTTTGTCTCCGACCTTGAAGGATAATGGTTTACGTCTTCTGTCCGCGTAGCTCTTTTGTCTGTCACGAGCCGCTTTGATATGGTCTTGTATCTTTGCTATATTGTCAGTAGTCTCTTAGGCTAGTTCAGGGTCAATGAGTTGTTTGTCTCCGACTTCCGCCCAACATAGCGGTGATCGGCACTTCCGTCTGTATAGTGCTTCGTATGGGGCGGCTTTGATGCTTGTGTGATAACTGTTATTATAGGAAAACTCCACCAGCGGTAAATAAGTATCCCAGTTTCCGCCCAAATCCATCACACAGGCGTGAAGCATGTCCTCCAACATTTAGATGGTTCGTTCGCTTTGTCCATCGGTTTGCGGATGAAATGATGTGCTTAGATCCAAACGAGATCCAAGCGATTCCTGAAATGATTGCCATATTCTTGACATAAAGCGACCATCGCGATCCGAGATTACTGAAATAGGTACTCCTTGACATGCTATTATTTCTTTGAGATAAAGCTCAGCTAACTTCTCTGTGCTGTCTTTCACGCGAATTGGCAAGAAGTGAGCTGACTTGGTTAATCGATCGACGATAACCCAAATCATGTCATGACCTCGAGAGGTCCGTGGGAGTCCTGTAATGAAATCCATTGATATATGTTCCCATTTCCAAACGGGAATCTCGGCTTGTTGTAATAGTCCAGATGGCTTTTGATACTCGGCCTTGACCTTTGCACAAGTTAGGCATTTGCCAACATAAGTCGCAATATCTCCCTTGAGATTAGGCCACCAATAGTATTCTTTTAAGTCTTGACATATTTTATCGGTCCCTGGATGTATTGAATATCTTGACTTGTGTGCTTCATCCAGCACCGAGTCTTGTAGACCGCCAACATATGGAATCCAGATCCTTCCCATGAAATTTAAAGTGTCATCTTTGTTCGTTTCCCGTTGTTTTTCCAATCCCCCCAAGGATTCTACTTGAATGGCTTCCGGCTCTAAAGTTTCTTGTTGTGCATCGTGCACTCGAGTAGTAAAGTTCGTTTGAATTGTCAACTCTAAAGCTCGTACTCGTAATGTTTTGACTCGCTCTTTCCGGCTCAAAGTATCTGCCACAACGTTTGCTTTGCCCGGATGGTACTTGATTTCACGATCATAGTCGTTCAACAATTATACCCATTGCCGTTGGCGCATGTTTAGTTCCTTTTGATCGAATATGTGTTGAAGACTTTTATGATCGGGGAATATGGTAAACTTAGTACCATAGAGGTAATGACGCCAAATCTTTAAAGCAAACACAACCGCACCTAATGCTAGGTCGTGGGTGGTATAGTTTTTCTCATGAACTCTTAACTGTCATGACACGTACGCGGTGACTTTTTCGCGTTGCATTAACACGTAACCCAAGCCTTGATGCGATGCATCACGATACACCACAAAGTCATCGGTACTGTCAGGGAGTGATAAGATTGGCGCTTGCATAGTTTATCTTTAAGTAATTGGAATGTCATTTCTTGTTTTTCACCCCAATCGAACTTTCTATCCTTTTGAGTGAGCGAGGTTAGCGGTTGAGAAATTTTAGAGAAATTCTCAATGAATCTACGATAGTATCCCGCTAAGCCTAGAAATTGTCTTACTTCCGTTGGGGTCTTGGGAGCGTTTCAGTTGTTTATGGCTTCTATCTTAGCTAGGTCCACATGTTTTCCATTCTCATTCACAACGTGACTGAGAAATTGGACCTCACGAATTCAAAATTCGCATTTTCAGAATTTGGCATACAATTGTTTTTTTAGCAACTCCAAAATAGTTCTCAAGTGTTGCGTGTTCCGCCTCTGTCCGTGAGTATATCAAAACGTCATCAATGAATACGATCACGAACTTGTCGAGATATGGCTTACATACTCGGTTCATCAAATCCATGAATACGGCGGGAGCGTTTGTTAAGCCGATAGGCACAACAAGGAACTCGTATTGCCCATAGCGAGTCCTAAACGTTGTCGTAGTAATTCTTTCCTCTTGAATCCTCAGCTGATGATATCCGGATCTTAGATCAATCTGGGAATAAAAGCTGGAACCTTGTAATTGATCGAACAAGTCGTCGATCCTCGGTAAAGGATACTGACTCTTGATCGTTAGCTTGTTTAGTTCTCTGTAATCGATGTACATCTGAAAGGTTCCATCCTTCTTTTTGACAAATAGCACCGAAGCTCCCCAAGTCGAGAAACTCGGTCTAATAAATCCTTTGTCAAAAGTTCCTGAAGCTAAGTAGATAATTCCTGCATCTCCGAGGGCGCGAGTCTATATGGTGCTTTCGCCACCGGTGCCGCTCCCGGCACAAGATCGATACGAAATTCCACCTGTCGTTGTGGTGGCAGTCCCGGCAAATCTTCTGGAAAGACTTCGGGATATTCCCTTACCACATGGATGTCTTCCACCTTGCGCTCCTCGGCCTTCTTGTCAACGACATGAGCAAGAAAGGCGATGCATCCTTTTCTCAAACATTTTTGAGCCTTCATGCAACTGATGATTCGTAAAGGCGTGTCTTGATTCTCCCCGAGCACTAAAAGATGTTCTCTCGTCAGACAAGGGGATGCGAATGGTCTTCT
The DNA here is from genome assembly GCF_002127325.2 of Helianthus annuus. Lineage (NCBI taxonomy): Eukaryota > Viridiplantae > Streptophyta > Magnoliopsida > Asterales > Asteraceae > Helianthus > Helianthus annuus. Next base: position 97,633,587 of record NC_035438.2, on the reverse strand, counting down.
CGTGACATATGATTTCGGCTCGATTATCAGATAGCCAGTCTATGTCAAAAACTACATCGTAACAACCCAGTTGAATGAGTGAAATGTCGATATTACATTTTCACGCTCGAAGTTCGAGTGTGCATCCGTTAATGTCTTCTCCCAACACAAGTAATTTACCATTGGTCATCACTATGGAATGAGAGGACGTCTAGCTTACCTGACTCCAGACCAAGTATATTTTGAGTCCTAGGGGGATGAAACTAATACCGACACCGGTATCAAACAAGATGGATGCAACTGGTCGGTTGATAGGAAACGTATCAGTGACCCTTAATGACTTCACATGACTCCGCTAATTCCCCATTAGCTAAATTGATAGGATAAGAAATGTCTAACCTTCATGACACTAACTCATGTATATGCTTAGTCTCTAAAGACACTAAGTTAAGCCGACGTTGGTATCCAAAGAATTGATACACGTTGGTTGCAGAGTAGGTCGTACCCATGGCAACATAGAGATTTTGGGGAGTATTCATAGCTCTACCCATATGCACACTTATTCACCTTCTTGATTCGTCCTTAGACGTCCATGCTTGTAGTGGTCTCTTTGCCACAGTTCAAACCTCCTTTTTCTTTCTTGAGTATAACTAACTCATTAGTTTCCGTTTTGTGCCCAGTCTCACCACACTGTTACTCTTAGCACTTTTGCAAGTGCCCTCATGGTGAGAGTTTCACTTATCTCACTCAGAATTTTTGGCAAGTTATTAGCGTACTCCTTGATGCCAGCTTCATATCTCAGGGCTAAACCCCAAGCGTAGCACTCAGCGCGTTTTGGATTCAGGTGTTATCTAGTCTGAAACAATCTTTTAGAGATCGTAGAGGCGTTGGAGGTAACCAGCTACGTTCGCTCTGATCATAATCGAGTTCTAGAGTTCGGTTTCCAACCTTGGAATTTACCAGTAGCGAGCAATACTATTCTCGCGTAAGATCCTTGAGGTCTTCCCACAATAACCTCTTTGTTGTATTACTCGCTATAGTTTGCACTTGGAGATTCCACCAAGTTATCGTCTCCCTCAACAGATGACTATTCGTTTACCAAATCATTTACTTAGGAGTACATTTACTAGCATGGTTAACTGACTTCATTGTCTTTATCTAGGGGTCATGACTTACCGCACCTCCCGTATCAATGAGGTCTCGCGGCTTATAATCCGTGAAAGCCTTAGAATTAAAATCTGGCGTGATTGCATCCCAAGTGTGGCATTGCCACTCATTCTCATCCCATCGGGATTTGAACCACTTGAACTACTGGTACCATCAGTACCAGCACTAGTGTCGACTCGACAACCTCATGTTGTTCCATATGACCTCTAGTTCAACTTTAATAGTAGGGCGCTGATTAACTGACCCTCTTCTAGGCGTAGATTTTCTTATCGACGCCACGTTGTTTCCGATACATAGTATCATTGGGTCAAGGCTTTTATTTGGACAGATATAGCCTATCATGCGCCTAAGAATTAAGAATGTACTTAGTCATGGAAACCTCAAGACAGCATTGCTCCGGTATGTTTGAACAATGATATTCATGAATAAATGCATTCCAAAATGCATAGTACCTCTTGAGTGTATTAGCCATATGCCAAAATGGGAAAAGAAGTAATTCGTTGAGGAGGAGAAACCAAACGGTCGTCTCCAATTTTTACAACGTGTATCCCATACTTCCTGGATCTCGATCGCCCAAAGTAGGAAAAATCCTTCGCCGCACTAGCCCGTGTGACGAATACGTTGATACTCCTTGAGCTCCACGAGCTTTGACAAAATTGTTATGACTTCCATAGACGTCGGATAAAATGCAAGGAAGGGGTTGTAGCATGGCTCATGCCATATCATTCCTTAGAATAAGATAAATGTCAAACGACGGAGTTTAATGTAATCATTTCCGATAACTAAGATAGGGTAAGGTGTCATAGACAACAAAGAACCAGCCCATGTACAAGAATTCCAAGAATGTTGAGGAAAATCCTACATGAGTGGACAACAAATTTTGTTTGCTTTTGACGACTAGTCTTAAACGACTCGTATTATAGATCGAATGTTATGTGCGAACAATACATGTGGTCTTCATGTATCATAGAATGTTATAGTAACCATTCCGGTTAGCGTTCTACTAGATAAAAAATTTGAACAACTTAAGAATTTCGAATGGATTAGTGATCATTAGCTTGACCCGCAGAGCCCACCAGGATTTCCATACACTACAAGTTGTTATTACGTGGGCCCCCGTAATAATAAATTGCCTTGTATGGTCACCCTATCATTCTCTCGTTCAAGCCGCCAATCAGTCAAAGAGAGGACACTATTGTTTATATACCCTCAACATAGAAGGGACCTTCGTGATGGTCCACGTGCTAACGCCCATTGTCATTATTCGTGAAAGGGCACAATGTTAGCCGAAATAGAAGAAGAGGGAATCCGCTACAATACAATTGGAGGGGCACCTTTAAGATGAGTACTTCATCTTCCTTGTCTGGACAAGAGTGTCATCAATCACGATTAGTATGAGCCTCATGGACCTCATCCCACAAGTAGAGTTATTGTCTAAGGTCGCCACCCCCGCCTCGTCGTCACTACCGAAGCCAGACTTATACCCATCCAAGGGAAAACAAACATCTTCCACGGGATCAATTCTTTAGGGTCTCGCTTAGGGACCACGACCGCCATAAGCTTCGTAATAGACGCGAGGTCATCATTCTCATCGCGTGGGTCAAGTGTAATAATAGAATTCGTAGTCAAAGGTATTTTCGTTCATGGCAAAATATTCCGTACAACACATACATAAATATATATGTATCTATATAATCACTAAATCTCATGCTATTTTTTTTGTTCTCGTGTTTCACATGTAAGCCTTAGTGTTTTCAAGTCTATTCCTTATAGACTAAACACGTATTCAACCATATTAGTTACTTATGATTAAGCCCACGTGATAGATCCTCACGTTATAGTGACACAATGAAAACCTTTTGTCATTTTGTCATACTTTTTGAAATCATCTTTGTAATGTTATCAACTTTGTTTTCATGTGAGAGCCCTTGGTGATTGTAGACCAAACTTTATAAAAGTTTGTCCCCGGTTCACTACAATCGGAGCTCTGATACCAATCTATCACACCCTGCTAGTTGTGGAAGCGTGTTGCGTGTGACGTAAGAAAGGTAATCATTGCATCCAATCATGTATCACCGGCTCAAGACTTGTTTCCTGAAATACATGTAGTTTTAAAAAGTCAACAAAAGTTGAGCGAGTTCATGCAGTTTTTGTTATCATATGTAATCGTAGTATTCATGAAAATGAAATCTTGTAATCGTAGTATTCATGAAAATGAAATCTTGTAATCATGGTATGTTCTGATTCATACATGGAGTCTGTTAAGGATCTATCAGTGGGTAGCGAGCCCCTGACATAATGTACCATAAGTAAATAACCAAACCGAGAACACTTTGTCATCATTTGGGATCACAAAAGCACTCCAGGGTATACCAACCAGGAGTGGGGCGTGCCTCAAGCCCAATAGATCTACACCTTTTGCACCTTGGTCACTAAGTGATTAATGGTTACTAATGTTATCATCCTACTTATGCACATTGATCATGTTATCTACTACTCCGTAACTAACATACCAATAGTTTTAGCATGTATTTCCCCTCGATGTTTTTGAAAACAAAACATTGAAATCAGTGAAAGGAGGGACATGAACTCACAAGTTTGCGTTCCATGTATTATGATATCGAAGTGAGCGTCCGTACGTGTCAATAACCTACATGTGTACTAATCTCGTTAGACACTAGGTCTTTCGGACCTCGTACAAGTTGTTCATCTTGAATTCTTTATTATGTTCTCGTTTGTCATTTTTGGAACAACTTTGTATTTTAGAGCGTTGATAGTTTACTCGCTCGATTGTTATGTGTATACATGTATTCTATTCGTATTGAATTCATAAGCGTATTCATGTATTCTATGTGTATTGACTTATGTGTGATCGGCTTCGTTCTTCACACGTCCTCGTGCAGTGCACGCATGTCATTGAGCCTTTGCTCATGTCATTGGGCCGAGCCCATGTCATTGGGCCGAGCCAATGTCATTGGGCCGAGCCCATGTCATCTATGTTATCGTATCTAACCATGTTTTAATGTTATGGGGCCGAGCCCACGTCATTGGGCCGAGCCCATGTTATCCATGTTATTGGGCCTAACCCATGTTTTACTGTTATTGGGCCGAGCCCATGTTATATTGCCATTGGGCCCTAGCCCATGTATTAAGGAATTTGGGCCTAGCCCATTACTAACTTTGATAGGCCCAATTCTAACTTTATGAGTCCATTAACATAATCTTGTAATTTTTACCAAAATGTTACTAAGTAGCAAACTTTAAATAAGTTCATTTTTCCTATGAAAAATACTTGGTAAATTTAATAGTTTTCGACTTTCCGGATTCTTGTTATAGGTCACTTACATATGTGCTCGTTTAAACGTCTAAAATATGTTATTTTAGACTCGACTTTGTAGTAACTTGTTACGGTGTCGATGCGCCCAAATTGTCGTCATCAAGTGTTATGTATTGCTGTTTCGACCATTTCGTTTATTCGTCCGTTTAATAGCATTTCATTGAAACATGTAGGAAATATGTATATGTATTTTTGGTGTCTTTTTATACTTGTTACATACAAGTATTTCTTGTAATTATGAGTGTATTATTTTGATCACCCTAAAGGTATCTATGTACGTACACATATCACATAATGCATATACTTGATGAGTTTTCAAAATATATAATTTTTTTTATCCAAAAATTATACTTTTACATGGTTATTATTTTTAACCATTTATTTTTGTAAAAAATATATTTTCAAGTTCATAAGAACTCTTGAATATTTGAGACTTAACCATTTTCATCAAAGCTTCCATAATGACGTTTAAGAACACTAATCGCGTTTAACTTTGCTAATCACCCTTTAACCCCATTTTTAATCGCAATTAGATTTTTAGAAAAATTCGCCATAGTTTCCCCTAAGCTACGACGTTTCCCACGTTTTCCAAACGCGTTTAAATCACCAAATCAATTTCCAAATCACCATTAATTCATCAAGTATCACCAAAATCATACTTACCACATGTAATCACATATTCCTTCAAAGATTTCTCATGAGTATTATTTAAGTTAACTACTTTTCAACTTTATTAGCAATTTTTCCAAGACTTTTAAACCACACTTTTTATGGATGTTTTCATATAAACTTGTTTTAAATAAAACCAAGTTATTAGTGTTTTTAACAAATTCATGTCTTATCTTCCAAAAATCACTAATCCAAGTTCATACATATAATACTCATGATCTTTGAAGTTGATGATCTTGTATGATTTAAACATATAAATGTGTAAATCACATTATTAAGTGTATTATAGCTAGATTAACACTTATCTAAAATACTACATAAAACAAATCACAAGATCATCATAAATATAAACTTTAAACCACTAATTTTAACAAAATCAATATAATGAACATGATTTCATCAACTAGATACACTAATCTACTCAAATAACCACATAATAAGTTTAGATTGGTAGATTATTAGCTTTGAGATTAGGGTTTTTGATTTGATTTTTATTAATTTTTAAGATGATCAACTTGTACTTCCATAATCTATACACAATAATGAACTTAAATAGGGTGTTTAGGAGTCTTACAACTTTGCACAAGCCAAATAAAAAGATTAGAAGATGTTTAAGCTCCAAGAACTCCTCTAATGATGCTCCATGCTTGACCCATATGTAAGTGATCTTGTAAGGACTAGAAGATGTGTAATTTAGGGTGTTTTAGTGAAAATTTATGGTGGAATTGTTGGGGGTGTTATGGCTGCCGAAATGAAGGTGAGAATGGAGGACTTTTTGTGTTTTGCAATTGTGATAAGTTGGAAGGAATATGGTATGGTTTCAATTACAATAAGTATGGTGTATATGAACCTCTTTTCAACAACTAAATCAAAGGCCATTCTCTAAATCCTCAAAATTTCAAACTTGAATCTTGTAGGTGGGACCCCTTAGATTTCGGCCATACATGGGGAGAATGGTTGCAATTATTTTTTTTTTTAGCTTTACATAATTAATATATATTTTAAGTATAGATATTTAGGGTGTTATGTCAACAAGGTAATTGAGGGTGTAATCTATGGTTTAGGGTGTTAATGATCTTAACTAGTTAATAAGACTAGTTGGTATTAGTTTTGGATGGTAAAAGTACTACTAGTTTGCTCGTCGGTTCAATATCGGGTGATATACGAAAGGTGAAATATAGTACCGGGAGCGATGGTTTTAGTTTACCATTGTTGCTATGGCGTTTATGTAAGGTGTTAACGACGCCAAAATACGGTTAACTAGTTCGCTAGATTAGTGTAAGTTGTATTTTGATACCTAAAATGCTTTCCGTTTAGGCGTCGGCTAGTTAACGACCCTTTTATTTCGCACCGACCAAGGTTTCCCGCAAGTTGCTATTCCGCCGTCAAGCGATGCATGAAGTGATTTCGAGTCCCAAAATAAGCTTAACTAGTTCGTCATGTCTTCCGTTTAGTTGTTTTGGTGCCAGAAATATTATTTATTAGCTTGTCGGTTCAAAAACGGACAAGTTGTGGGGGTGGCGACACAGCGCCAAAAGCTTATTTTTCGGACACCCCATTATTATTCTCATATTGTTTTCATATGGTTGTTATCATTTGTCATAATTCCGGTCTTCCAGAAATGCTTAAGTATTAATACGGACGAGTTAAAAATGTCATATTTTTAGCGAAACGGACGTTTTAGTATTTAGGGCGTTGTACCGGAAAGTCCTAGATTTTTGCAAGATATGTTTTCTCATTAGTGTTTTCTTATGTAAATGGACCCAGTCATGTTGTTCGTGTGTCGTTTTTCATAGTTTCGATCTGTTTTCACAGTGTTGCTGGCATGAATAGTGTAACCGTGAATAGTGCACGCAACACTTTCTACCAACACTTTTAGGACATTGTTTGATTGGTTTCGCAATACGACGAAACCAACATATGTTTTAGCATTTTTTTTCTTGTCCTAACACTGTTATCTGATTTACGACACAGTTACGTAATTAAATTACGCTAAATGCATGAGATTATGAAATAAAAATAGTGATTAGTTTGTACGGAATTACCAGTTATTTGCCAGTTGTTACACTGACGCAATTTCGTAACGGAACGGACGCTTCAACACGTGTCGCTTGAAGGGAACGGACGCTTAAACGTGAAAGGCGGACGCTTAAACGCGAAAGGCGGACGCTTCCGATGCTGGGAGGACCTTACAAGGACGCAGGAAGGTGACAATTTTGCAAATGCACTTGGTCAAAAGACATTTTGGTAATTTTCCCTAATATTAATGATCGACAAAAAGACAGAAACCAAACATAGTAGGCAGTGGTGGAGCTAGCCCATTAAATCAGGGGTATCCCAAAAAAAAATTTTACTATGCAATCATACAATATAAAAAAACGACAATAAATAAATAAACTAAAACAAATAGCTAACTATTTGGGCCACAATATCAATCATTATTATTAATAATTTGGGCAATTAGGCCACTGTTTCAATCGGGCTCCTTCATTCTACAAGTTTGGATTGGTTAGGGTGTCCTTGTATTATTTTAGGGGTATCCTTAGTATAAAACCGTAAAAAAAAATTACATTACGAATACGCACTTGAGCTATAATCCGTGTTACGGCTGCTAAAGCATTAGGTCCGCACATATGATAGAAGGAGCCTAATAAAATAAAGGTGCACCAATGATTAAGGAATAAATATGGTAAAATAATATGGAAAATAAAATATGTGATTGACCAAATCCTTTACTCCCCAAGATGGAGCGTGGAGCGTGTAGGTTTCAAAGGTCCATCTTGTCCAGTGGTAAGTTGTTGGGCACCCAATGCCTTCGTAAGTAATACGACGGCAATCTTGCAACTAATAAGATGTCAATCTGCATTAAAGTGTGAATAGGCATGGGTTGAACTTCATGCGACTCTAATCGTTCATGAACAACGTAACAATCCATTTATCACTGGATATTCGCAATTTGTTGGGTCGCTTGATTGTCACAAAATAGAGGGGTAGGACCGGTAGGGGCTGGTATTATCAAGTTCTTTGTGTAGCCATCGCATCCATAAGACTTCACTCACCATAGTGTCGTTCCTGAGAAGTCTCAAAAAAAATTAGGCCTCGGGCTACAAAAAAATTTGGGCCCAAAGTTGTGGTTAAGGAGAAATAAATTAAAAAAAAATAAAACCTTGGTGGTGGACAGAGTCGTTTTCGAGAACTCTTAAAATAATTTAAGCCGTGGGCGAAATATAAAATTGGGCCCAAAATTGTAGTAAGAGGAAATGAATTTAAAAAAATAAAACCTTGGTGGTGGAGCCAACACTTGACCTTGAGACCTCAATATTATCTTGAGATGGTTTTTTTCCACTCCAACACCAAGACTTTTATGTGTAATAAATGAAAGCATATATTAAATATATGATTAACTATATATATAAAAGCTTATAAAAACCTTTTGGCGCTTTGAAAATTTGGGTCTCGAGCGACGACACATGTTGGCCGGCCCAAAAGTCGGCCCTGGTGGTGAAGCCAATACTTAACCTTGAGACCTTTACATCATCTTAAGATGATTTTTCCACTCCACCAACAACACTTTTTTGCAATAAAAATGGATGCATACATTAAATATATAATTTAGCATATATATAAAAGCTTATAAAACCTTTCGGACCCTTTGAAAATTTAGCCCTCGAGCGACGACACGGGTTGGCCGGCCCAATAGCCTGCGTTGCTCACCATTGTGGCCATGGCCCGATATTCTACTTCAGCAAAGGAGCGAGATATAACTTATTGGATTTTAGTTTTTGGTTTTCTATTATATAGGAACACTACCAAAAAGGAGAAGGTAACCAGTTCTTGATCGCTTAGTAAAGGGGCAACCTAGCCAATCAGCGTCATAGTAGGCAAATCTGTAGATTTCCCTCGAGGAAGAAGAATGCCTTAACCAGGGGTGGCTTTGAGGTATCGCAAGACCTAAGTGGCGGCTTCCATATGGTTTTGTCGAGGGTCAGCAACAAATTGGTTTAGGATGGTAATTGAATAAGCAATGTCAGGTCTAGTAGCTTGTAGATATAGAAGTCTCCTAAGCAAGTGTTTCTACTAGTTTGCATCAACTCGTGGTTCATCCTCATTTTTGTCCAACTTTAAGTTTGGTTCCATGGGAAAGGTGCTCGGTCGGCAACAATGCATACCACAATCTTCCATGATGTCAAGGGTATACTTTCTTTAACTTAGAACCAAGCTTCCAATGTACATGCCAACTTAATACCAAGGAAAAATATTAAGGGATCAAGATCCTTGATATTGAATTGCTTGTTAAGGTGAGTTTTGGTTCATTGAATAAAAATGGATCATTTGCCACAAGAATGACATCGTCAACGTAGATAAGGGCCGCTACAAAAGTGCCTTTTTAGTGATGTATGTACAGAGAATGATCTGGTTTGGTGTAACAACCCGCACGTTCGTGCGTTGTTACTACTCGCTATATTCGTTACGCCTAGCACCAGAGATTCGAATCATAATGTAGCCATATCGAATACATCGCTACTTCGCAGTATTTTCGCATATTACGCATACTTCATCGCTATAACACATCACATCGCACGTACTAACACTCACGATGACGTTGAGTGAGGACCAATTCTACCCTCCTCGATAGCCGTGATGTGTCGCAACGCAACACATATTCAAAACGCGCAGCCCGATTATCGCAACGCAGGCTTTGAAATGTGGATATTTATACGACCCTTTGTGACTAATTATAATAAATATGAGAATGTGGTTACGAAAATGTGTAACCAAACTATCGCAACGCTTAACGAACAAAACGAAACATCGAAACGTAATTCGTCGGAGACCATCGATCGAATGACCATTCGATCGATTGGTCATCCAATCGGATGACCATCCGATCGGATAGCCATCCGATCCATGGCACTCCACCACCTCCTCTCCTCTTCACCTATAAATAGAACTTGTCACATCATTGTTCAAGTGATGTGACAGATCTCGCTCGACTAGCACGCTTTGGGGCTATTTTCTCTCGATTTCTCGCGATTCTTATAAGTTTCTACCTCAAATCTTGTACTTCTATGATCTACACGCACTCCTTCATCTTTTCCAACAACAAATCGCACCTTTTCACTGTAAAATCCTCTGATTTGAGGCATTCTAAGGTGATGTCATCATGGAGTTCTTAGGAACAATGAAGCGTGACCTCACCTCATCAAGAACAGTTCAGATCTAATGGATTCCACGGTATGAAAACACTAATCGCACCTAGATCTAAGCCGAATTTAAGTATATCAAGTTTCTCTCAATCTTTCTTAACTTTTTACTCAAAACTGATAGAATCAGAGCTCGCTCAGACCTTCTACTCATTCTATAGTGAAGTGTCGGTTTGAGAACTGATTTTTATCGACGAGATGACCGGTTAACGGGTTGAACACGAACAACCGTCAGGACCGTTAACTGATCGAACGGGGTGATTCCCATCCGATCTGATGACTTAGCCTTGGTGGGGTTCCATTGTTTAATACGTTGTCACACCGTCTCGATCAAACCGCAAACCTTCGAAAATAATCAAGTTCAAGACGATCAGATTCGTTGGGACGGATTGTCGTTCGATCGGATAGCATCCCATCGAACGGCTATCCGATTGGATTGCACTTGGTTCCACACTTAAATTCTTTCTTCAAACTTGCAAGGCTCTGAACGTCGAACGGGTTGCCGTCCAATCGGATTGCCATCCGATCGAACGACCATCCGATCAAGCTGACAATTGGAACTTCGGCACTTAAACACTTTCATAACTTTCAAAGAACATCAGTTTCCAACTGATTGCTATCCGATCGAGTGACAATCCTGCTATGAACTTGTTCTCACTAAGTGTCCTGCCAATCGGATCGCTATCCGATCGAACGGCCGTTCGATCGATCGACCTGAAAGGTAGAGATACTCCTCTGTTTTCAAAATGCTACAACGAAAACTTCAAAGCCATCATACACAAACACATCCATCCCAAACGAATGTCAATCCAATCGAATGACCATCCGATCGGATGACCATCCGAACGGATTGACATCCGATCGAGTGGCCAACCGATCGGATAGCCATCCGATCGGATTACCATTCGACACTTGGTTCACCCGCCACCGTTTAACGCACTGTTCAATGCTTACACTATCAATCTGTAATCAGGCTAATCTCAGACGCGCTCCCTTCAATCCCACCAAGTTGTGTTTACTTGCTGAGCACCGACTGTGAGTATACTCGAACCCCCTTTTTATCGCATTTTGGGTGTAACATATGTTCCAATCAAAACGAATTATTAATCAAACTGTTTATCACTTGCGAATAACGGTTATGCATATTTACACGTGATGCTAGTTACATATGTGTTAGGACTTTTACTCGCAAGGTCCCGCCTTAACTACTATAGTACTATAGAACCCAACGGGGTCTAGTTAGGATGAATAGCAATCACAATCGCAGCTCGAGAGACTTAGCTGGTAGTATCTGTCCAATATATGTATGTTGTATCTCGTTTATGTATTTGGTAATTCGCAACACTTTTATCTATTTACGCTACACTATCAAAACTTGTATACTCGCCAATACTTTTGTATTGACGTTGTTTTAACTATGCTGCAGGTTTAGTCGCAGTCTACATCAAATCAAGCTAGGAAGTCTAGAAACTCACCTAAAATCTAGGTTGTCGGATTTGAATTGTTCGAGAGGACAAGAAATCTGTGATGACTTATGTGATTGTATTATTTGTTAGTATGGGATAACAAATGTAACAAATATTGTCGCTATTTAGTTGTTATGGATTCTCTTGAGCAATTTGATTCGCCTAGTGCCGAGCCCCGATGATTCCGCCATCGGTTGGGGTGTGACATTTGGATGGGTGAAGCCAAGACTAAGAAGAACAGTTATAAACTTGTGATACCAGTTGTAAGAAGCTTGTTTGAGCCCATAGAGTGACTTTCGGAGATGACATACATGAGTTTCATTATCTTGGTAGAAACCTTGAGGGATCTTCATGTATACCTCCTCTTCTAAGCCACCATGTAAAAAGGCGTTATTGACATCAAGTTGCTGACTATTCCAGTCCCTTTTAACAACAATGACTAGAGGGGTCCTGACAGTAACTAGTTTTGCAATAGGTGCAAAAGTGCCACGGAAGTCGGCCCTCTCAATTTGTGTGAATCATTTGGCGACAAGGCATGCCTTATATCTTTCTACTTCACCATTAGGTCTGCATTTTATCTTGTGGGTCCATTTGGAGTCTATGGCATGTTTCCCTTCGGACAATGTTTCAAGTGTCCACGTTCCGTTTTCTTCAAGGGCTCGTATTTTCCTTTGCATGGATTCTTTCCGTCTATCATCCTGTATGGCTTGTTTGAAACATTTTGGCTCGTCATGCAAACTGATGGTTGCTAGAAATGCCTTGGGAGAATGAGAAATTTTTTCATATGAAATAAAGTTAGCAATAGGGTGTACCATTGAGGTCCCTTGGTTGGAAGCGAGTAGTGCATGATTGACCGATGTGGGAAGTTTGACAACAAAGTCATTGAGATGCTTAGGATGTGACCTATTTCTTTTTGACCTAGTCTCCATGTTATTGGTTTGTTCTTAGATTGTTGGGCCGATTGCGTCGACAAGCTTATTGAGTTGTGATCGGATGTCGAGGTCTGGTCAAAGATAGAGTTAAAGTGTGTGTTCCTGATTACCTTAAACTATATAGTCGGTGGCAATAAGGGTGTCGAATCTGCGAAGAGTTTGTGTTTGATGTTTAATCTCAGTTGATTTGAGTTGTTATGAAGTTGAAACAAATATGAAGCTTACTAGTTATTTTCTTAGAATGGAATTAACTTTGGAATCACAAAATGATCCCGCTTTGGACTAAAAGAACATGAACAAAAATTTGAATCAATATATAGTAATATAGCAATGATTAACTAATTTGATAACAATGATGATAAAAAGAAATGACACCCGGGTTCAAGTTTTAGCAAGTGACAAGGTATCATCCACTATAGTAATATAGCAATAACAATCGGTTAAATAGATTTGTTTCAACAATTCTCAACGAAAAATATCAATACTCGTTATCATACGCAAATGATGCAAAAAAAAAAAAAAAAAAAAAAAACCTTCACGATATAATTCTAGACAAGTATATGTAATATAGAATAAGAATAACAACGAAACGCTAACACGTATCTAGATCTTTAGCAATTATCCTTTTACAAAGTCAATAATGCAAGAACATTCTTAACACTAAATCATACGCATTGTGTTGTTCTAACCAAACGACTACCAAAATTGTTCTTATAATATAGATTGGATGAATAAAACCTAAAAACTTACAAAACTCTACACCCAAGATTAGATGGAATTAGCCAATCATGGCTAATGATTAATCTTCAGAACTTGATGAATTGTGGTTCATGATTGATTGATTTTGGTATGGATTCTTCAATCGGGTGATTGAATCTCCCCAAAAACTCCCCAAGAAGCTCCCAAAATGGTCGAAAGTGAATGAAATCGAAAATGGGTGAAACCCCCATTTTAATTCATCAAAATTGGTCAAATCCCAAAAATCCTCCCATGTGAAATAGCTTTCGCATCGCCGATGCGAGATCTGGAATCAGCGATACCATGTCTCTTTAGCTGACCCTAACTATGACTGTCTAACGCAAGATCTTGCCATTATCCGACACCAACTCCCCTTTTTGGTTTTTTCACGTTTTGTGTTCCCGTTCTCTCGAGCATCCTTCCAAAGCCTTGACAAACTTCCAAAATGTACCTTAAACCCGTCAAATCCTACAAACACAAACAATATCAAAGTAGTGTATTCTAGAAATTAACTTCGTGTAATTCACCGAAATTAGAACCATTAAGCTATGGAATTTTACCAACTCGTCAAATTCCCACACTTATCTTTTTCTTGCCCTCAAGCAAATTCTTTCAATGTTATCCATCCATCATTTGACAAAGACATTTCACAAATTCCTAACCAATCCTTAGTTAAGGTCCAAAGTCATACCCTATTCAAAATGTTGATCACAGTATATAGGTTATTATCTAACAAACCAAGGTGATATTCATTTCAAAACAAGGAAACACCTAACCAAACCTAACATGCTCTGGTTTTTATGTTCATACAACACATCCCTCACAATTGTTCACTCCTATCGGTTTCATATTTGAACTAGCTCGAATGCACTAGTATTAATCACTCAAACACCAACTAATGTAAGGACTGATTTTAAAAGGCTTGTGATTAATACTTAATAAGAACAAACAATTTTTATTGTATAACACATAAATAATAACAAGCAAGGAATTATCATCAACAACTGTTTTTCATTGAATCAAAAGGTTACAAGTTACAATATGATTGACTCTACAAACTCCCCTCAGTCTGATCACATACAAATCTGTTCGTATAAAAGAAAAAGGTGATATGTGTGATGAATAGATCTCTAACAGGTGAGATCTATTTATACTAGAGTGAATTGCAAGTTTTGTCCTTTATCTTTAGGCCATTTTGCAAGTTTTGTCCTTTATGTTTAAATTTGACGAGTTTTGTCCTTTATGTTTGAAAATCAAGCACGTTTTACCCTTTGGGCCTTAAAAATCAAGCACATTTTGTCCTTTATGTTTAAAAATCAAGCACGTTTTGTCCTTTATGTTTAAAAAATCAAGCACGTTTTGTCCTTAAAAATCAAGCACGTTTTGCCCCAAAGGGTAAAACGTGCTTGATTTTCAAACATAAAAGACAAAACTCGTCAAATTTAAACATAAAGGACAAAACTTGCAAAATGGCCTAAAGATAAAGGACAAAATTTGCAATTCACTCTTTATACTAAGTACAAAAGGCCTATTTTTATTGGTTGTCATTACTCTGATAGTGACATCTAACATTCCTAACAGAAAAGATTTCATAGACGTATGAAAAACATCTGTGGGAATCTAACATCTGAACGAATATGCTAAAAGACTGTTACAAAGAAAAATATTGTTACATTGATGAAATAGTTGATCTTCAAACTGTTTTTGCTTCATATCAAACCTCTGTTTGGCCTGAACAGATGTTTGGTCTTCTTCAACAGATCTTTACTTCAACAACACTTTTGGTCTTTGATCAGTGCTTGGCTCTTCTTCAACAATGGTTTCCAAGGCTTGAACTGATGTTAGCATGTCATCAACAGATGTTCTGATTAGTATTCAATATTCACTATCTTTGGGAGGAGTCTAGTTCTTTCTGATGTTTATTTCTTGAAAAATTAGTCGTGTTTTGGCTTTTAAATATCATATGTTCTTTTGTAGGTCTAACAATCTCCCTTAGAGCAGATGATGCCAAAACAGATGTTTATTAAATCAATCTTTTTTCCTTATCAACTTCTCTCTAATTAGGGCTTTGAATTGCTTTTCAAAATTTTCAGAGAGAGAGTCATCTGGATCCCTTTCAAGTGGAAGACTCATTAAGTCTTATAGATCTTCAATTTTCATGTTAGGGACACTTTTCATTGAAGCCTTTTTTTCATTTCTCCATTAGCTCTGACTATTGTCAATTCATGGCTTGTCTTGTTGGATGACCACATTAGAATTTTTAAGCTAGATGGATTTCTTGGGGCATATTTTATTGGATGAGGTGAGGGAAATTGTTTTCCCAAGACTTGCCGAATCAGTTCTTCTGGTTGGCATCTGGATGCCCATACATTAATTCATTTTTGATCCCTTCTTTTCTTATTTCATTTTCATATATCTTCAAATCTTCTGCAGACACCTCTCTTTGCCTTTTGAGGTAGCTTCTGATAGCTGAGGAGACATTCTTTGCAGTGGGAAGCTCTAAAGGGTCAACCAGAGAACTGATGGATATATTCAAGTCTTCATAATTTGGCCTTTTTGGGACTGAGGGGTCTTTAGCTCTCAAGGCTTCGAGTTTTCTAGTAACTCTCTTTAATTGTTGGCTCATCCCATCTGGCCATTGATTGCATTAAGCCAAACTTGGCAGCTACCATCTCCTCCTTCATTCTTCTGAGTTCAAGAGCCTTTTGGCCAACAAGCTTTTTGCCTACTCTCCAACTAGGAGGAGTGGGTTTGATATCTGGATTGACTTTTATCTTCTCAATACTTCTGATTTCATCTAGAAGGGCTTCTGTAGTCCATCTAGTGAATTGGGCTCTTGTGGTTGTGTAAGGATTATTTTTCATAATGAAATCCAAGTAATCTTCCCTTAGTGCTTTTCTGAGCCTAGGGTTGTTTACTGGTCCTTGTGAAGTCTTTTGACTGACATCTTTTGCAAAATCTTCTAATCTATTCACTTTTGTGAATTCTTCAAATAGAATTCGTTGTGCCTCCTTATCACTTTTTCCCTTGCTTCTTTCAGTAGCAATCCTTTCAGCCTGTTTGATATTTAGCTCCAAGTACTCTTTGACATTGGAAGGCTTTGGATACCTTTTAAGGGATTGAAAGGTAAGTTGGCTGCTGTCAGTTGTAGAGTAGAAAGATTGTATATCTTTTGATACATTTTCTAACTCTAATGGATCTAGTAAGGTGATAAATGGGTGTGATGATAATGGAAGTTTGGTTGATGGTGGTTTTGTTGGCGGAGATGTAATGGTTAGTGCAGTGGTGGTTGTGGAAGATGGTTGAGATATGATAGATAGTGTAGTGGTGGTAGTGGTTTTGATAGGTGATGCATTAGGAGTTTCTTCATCATCGTCTTAGACAATGAATTTAGCTCTCTAGGACTGGTTTGAAGTGTTGGTGTTTTTGATGGTGGTTGTGGAAACTTTGTGGATGGTTTTCTTTTGATGAGTAGTCCTTTGTGGGACTTTTGTGTTGGTGGTAGTGTGGATGTAACATATGTTGTTACTTTTGTGGTGCCAACAGATGTTTGGGCAGTAGAGATAGTGGTTTGGATAGCTGGTGGTGGTTTTAATGATGCAGTGCTTTTGGGAGGCTTTGTTGAAAATCCTAGATTATCTTGAATTTTCTTTCTTTGAATAATCTTTTGCCCTGTAATCTGCATGTTTGTTTCCCTTGTATCTATCCTCTTTTCTTTTTCAATGGTTTCTTATTTGTCCTTTTTGTTAGGAAAATTTTGTAAGTATTGAAGAAAAAGATGATTAATTTGATCATATGCTTAAGATAAAGTCAAGAAGATCAATAAAAAGGTAAATACAAGATAACAGGACAAGAGAATAAAGAAAGACAAATCTTCAACAAAGATCAGATGACGATCAGAAGAGACCATTCTGATAAGTCTGATGATAAATCTGGTATTTATCATCATCTGGTAAACTTTGATCATCAGAAATTCTAATGAGTTAAGAGATAAGGCTCTGCCACATTTGTAAAGTAGCAAGTTGACCTCTGTGGATTCAATGAATATGCCAAAAAGCTACTTTATGCGGACGCACCCCTTGAAAAGAATATTTTTTAGTGTTATTTTTCGCCGGAAATTTCGACCGCACCCCTTGGAAATTTTCACCCACACCCCTTGGAAATTTTCAACCGCCTCGCTTAGAAAAAAAATATTATGAATTTATAAAATTATTCTTTTGTCACTTATTCACTTAATTACTTAACTCAATCAAAGCCCAATCTAAAATATATTTTTATTAATCCAACCCAAAGAAATTTGAACTAAATAAAATAACCCAAACCTATCCACCAATTCCAATTCCAAATCCCGCCCCAAAAAATACTTCTAGCGACTTGACGCCACTTCACGATTGGTCGACTTTTTTGCCGAAAAAACCAAAATTCTGGCAATACCGACCCATATTACGCCAGAACTCCGATATAGAAATAAAACTAGTATGGTTTCTTTTTTATTTTTTTTTATTTTTTTTTGGTTTTACGTGATGATTAGGAGAAAATTTAAATGTTTAAGGGTTTGATCTTTTGATGTTTTTTGGTTGTTATGGACTTGTAGTTAAATGATTTTGTTGTTTTATTTATAGTTTTGTTTGTTTAAATGATAAGTTACAAGTAATCAACATTTAATAATAGGGCTTGGATCTTTGAAAATAAAATTGAAAATTATGGACTATGTTTGAACATGATTGTTTATCTTGTTTAAGTTTTTAGTGTTGTTTTATGAACTTATGGAGTGATTTCTACGTGATAGGAACCATGAGTAAGAATGTAATGAATTCATGGAGTGTTTAGTATCTCTAGATAAGGTTTTGGATAGATTTCAAAAAATAAAAACCTGTACGGTAAAATTTTAAGTACGTTTGTAATGATGTTTGACGTGTTTTTGATGATTATATAGATTTTAGTTTGATGTTCTTTTGTCTTACATGACCCGACCCGACTCGATCTGACCTGCTATGAACCGATTTTTTTATATAGCTAGGAGCCTAAAATCTTTAAAAATATTCCACATCCCAGCAAAAAAAATTCCTGAATCCGCCACTGACTGAAGATCGACTTCAGAGGTTACCACTGTAAACTCACGCTGTTTTCTTGCCTTGGTTTTTAGATTTGAAATTGGACGTTCCTTTCAATTCCATCTTGACTTTTGCAGCAACTAGCATCTCTCACAATTCCGCTATTATTCTTCCATAGACATTCCAAATATAATCCTTTACGAACTATTCATATTGAATTGGTAATGACATCAGGATGTAGTCAACTAAATGTAGTCAATTGTCATATCATGGGTTAGTGGAGAACCCAATTTTGCAATGTCAATATACCCTTACATACTATCAATGTGGGAGCTCACATCAGTTCCATATTTCATGCCACACGTCAGTTCTTCTAGAATTTCAAATCGCAAATGAGGTCATTTTCTACGAATAACAAGAGTATCGTTATTATTTATTTTATTATTATTTTAAAGGGTAAATTACATTTTTCGTCCTTTATGTTTGTAGTGTATTGCAGTGGATGACTTTTACCTTCAATAACTACAGTCACAGTCCTTTATTTGGAAAACGCATTACACCTTTCGTCCTTTAGCACTAACTCAGTTAAAATTTTCAGTTATGTCTATCCACTTAAGGGTATTCTGGTCATTTCAAATTATTATTTAAAATATATATTAATAAATAAACATAATCTTCTCCCCCAATAAATAAACATCAATCTCTCTGCCTCAGCTCTCTCTCTCTCCTCCATCTTTCTCTACCTCTCTCTTCTCCATCTCTCTTCTCCATCTCTCTCCTAAAGCCGGTCACCACAAAACCGAGTCGCCGGCATCGTTCTTGAACCCTAGATCTGATATGGCATATGAATTGATTGCAATCGGAACAACAAACTGCTTTAGGCAGATTGAATCGATTGCAAACTGCAGATCAATTTCATATGGATATAGAAATAAACTTTATTCTCATTGGTTTGATTCTGTCATCTACCTCATACTTTGCAATAATACAGTCCGACCCTGTCAGCATCAGCATCATCATCATCATCGCTTGTCATCATCGGTCAAAAATAGCTCCATCGTCGCCACCATGCCGTCGCCGGCTTTGTCGGAGGTTTGTCGGAAAGAACTCGGAGACGAAAACTTACCGGGGTTTCGTCGGAGGTTTGTCGGAAAGAAATAGCTCCACCGCCGCCACCATGCCGTCGCCGGCTTCGCTGGCCGGAGCCCGGCTGTCGATCAGTCGCGAGAGAGTGGAGGCAGGGGTTGTGAGTGTCTCGTCGGAGATTTCTTCGCTGATAAGTGAGGGGGAGAAAGATTTAGAGGGTGGTCGTGGTGTGGTGGTGCAGCCGGAGAACCAGCCATAACCGGCCGGTCATAGCCGCCGGAGTCCGGCTCTGGATGCCGGTCGAGAAACGAGAGGGAGAAGGCAGGGGGTTTTAGATGTTTGTGCACATAAGGGTTTCAATAGACAACAGGGGAGATAAATGAAGAGGAAAGGTTTTATAGATTTTTAATAAGTTTTTTAGTTTTGAAATGACCATTTTGCCCTTACACGGGGTGCACATGTGCTCAGTTAACTGAAAATTTTAATCAAGTTAGGGTCAAAGGACGTAGGGTGTAACAGGTTTTACAAAAAAAGGACCGTGACTGTAATTATTGAAGATAAAGGTCATCCATTGCAATCCAGTACAAACATAAAGGACGAAAACTGTAATTTACCCTATTTTAAATAAAAAGTAAACTTACTTCCTACAAATACATACTGCTTGAGGGTGTAGTCTCATGATAAATAAATGTATAGTTAGTGGATGGGTGAGTTAGCTACTCTATAAAAAAGTTCCAACTCTTGATGCGCCTTGAGTCATGACATGATCAAGATTAAGTGCAACAGATTGCGGTTTTAGAAGTTAGAAACTAAATTAGAAGTTGAAAACTAAATTTGACGGGCATTAATTGATCAAGGTAGAATTGTTCTTCGGAGACTTGTATTCTAAAGTGACCGTCAGATGTTTCCTTCTCCTAGTTGAAAACCTATACAAAACACTTCATTTCTTTGACTAGATATAATATTTTGAAAATAAAAAGAACATTAAATCAAAGTTACAAGTTGTAATGTTTAAAGATCTCGAGGCCAAAGGGCAAAATGTCCCCAACATTGATGTGTGGTCGAGAGGCCATTCACACATCTGTCATCTCACATATGAAAGACACTTTAGATAAACACTTGTAATTTATTTCAAGTCATATACCATCAAAATGCATAGTGAATATGTATAAGTTTATTCGTTTTTACATGCATGACACGCTTTAAACAAACACGTGTAATTTTCAAGACATGCCGTCAAAATGCATAGCTAAGATGTATTAAGTAAAAACAAGTACTAGGTATTGGTGGGGCCACAAGTTTTCTGGTGACGGAAAAAAAACATAGTTGCTCTCACACAAGATACTAAAGCAGATAACTTGGGATCTCAGAGAAACTGCAGGTTCAGCCAGGGATTAACTAGGGCCTTGAGGCGGCACCTCATGCACATCTAGGCCAAAATTGAGGTTTGTAGGAGGTGATGTGTAAAAACAACCAAAGGGATCAAAAAGTTTATAAATTGTTTACTTGATAAAACAGCTACTGAACTTGGTGACATAAAGCAATGCCTCGCATACAAAGCTGCTCTATATCCTATGGACAGAGGACTCTGAAAGTAAGACTACTGAACTTGGTGACAAACTGACAATGTAATATACTATGAAATTTACAAGCCTTTATCAACTTCAATATTGCAACATCTTAATATTTCACACAAAATAACGATTTTTCCCTATAAAACAGACCCGATGATAAAGAATATGTCAAGGAAAAGGAAGTTTAGTATCTTGGTCATATCAATACAAATTTCAGTAAGAAGATTCAAACCTCCTCACCATGTACGACACTGGCATGGCGTCTCTACATCTTCAGCCCATATTCTACTATTGGTGACTAGAACTCGTCTTTCTGATCCACAATTGCCATTTACATCTGTGCCAAAAGAAATATTAGTGGATTTAATTCATAACAGCAGGGTCGTAAAAAGGATATAAAAATCATTAACATTACTGTTTTAAAATTTAGTTCTTAAAATATAATACTATTCACTGCTAACATGGGAAATTTTGCTAAGAAATATTAGTAAGAAACCTACCTCCATCATATTAACCAGCTCAGTCCCGTAGACCAAGTTCAAGCTCAAGTTCATCATCTTCTTCAAACAGCTTTAATAGACGGGCATACCGTTCTTCGCGTTTCTTCTTTTGCCATAGCTTGAAAAGGAAAAATGATAAACCCGCAACTGATACCACTGCGATGCATAATATAAGTAGTGTAGATCCACTCATGCCACTTGAAGAAGAATGAGCATCAGTTTTTGCCTCTTTTTTAGACTTTGAATCATCTGATAAGCCTGAAAAATAAAAGTACAAGAAACTGTCAAATTTGAGTGCGCTAACAGGCAACAATAGGCCCAATAAGTAATGGCAAGAAATAAGTGAAACTCAATCGTAACTCGCTATCATGCACAAAAAAGGCCACTTTACAATCCGGTAACTTGACTCCATTAGACAAAAGAATGTTTGCACATACGTTGGGTCAGCAAAAAGATTAGTTTAATTCGGGTTTGTTTTAAAGTTTAACTTAATATCCGGGTTTGTTTTATAGTTTAGTATATGTGATCATTTGGTTAGTGAGTCAAACCAAGTCAGCAATCAGCACTAGTTGGGGACTTCAGATTTGAGCTGAGTTATGAGCAGAATACCATATGAAAATGGCTACAACATGCAAACTAAAAAGATATATCGACAAAGATCTTAATCAGTACATGATCTCATCTTCTACGCCAGAATATCACAAAATTACTTGCAGATGAAGAACTAAAAGATTATATAATAGTCTTCTCAATAGCTATTTTTCAGTAGATTCTTAAAAGTTTAAACCCTTGGTAAACACAAATCCAGGAAGATCACCATATGCAATTAGCTACAAACTGCAAAATGAAAAAATATATCGACAACGATCTTAATCAGTACATGAACTCATCGTCTCTGCCAGAATACCACAAGACTACTTGCAGATGAAGAACTGAAAGATTATATAACAGTCTTCTCCATACCTAACTATAAGTACGTTCTTAAAAACCTTGGTTAACACAAATACTGGCAGACCACCATACGAAATCGGCTACCTAAGCAAGCTTCAACTGGCTCCTCTTTCATTCTACTTTACTTTTACCTACTCTACACTAATGGAAACTCATAAGAACAACTTAGATCATGACCAATTCATAGCTTGTTCCTAACGCATACACACGAGAAGTAGAACTCAAAATTAACCCTAGGACACAAATCAGATCACAATTTAGAACAGCTGCATAGTTGCACATACCTCAAAGCAAATCGATAAATAAAAGCATCGAAAACATAACTAAAAGGTTCAAAACACATGAATATCATCCGATTAACAAACGTTTACATGAATTTAAGCATCAGACAACGATGATTTGTGCATAGATCAAAGTGATAAGAAGATGAATGGATTTGAGAAAGCAACCTGAGAGAAATTGTAGAGAAATTAAGGAGAGTAGTAATAAAAACCCTAACGATCTCCGATTTGAGATCTCAGTCATCTTCCTATCTCGCTTCTCCTTCCTCTCTCTCTTCTCGGTATGTTTCTCTCTCTAGCTTTTCCCCGTCGTCTCATACGTGTGAAAAGTGAAAACATCGATGCCATGCCCAAGATATTCATTTTTCAAAAACACCCATTTCTTTAACCTATGTCATGTTTAAACTAAACTAGGGATGGCAATTAGCCGGGTATTGGCTTATAAAATTATATCGTATATCTAACCCAATGCCCGTCAGATAATTACTCGTCAAATATAAGTATATCCATTAGTTTGTTAGAAAACATATGTTGGGATTTTCAAATCCATTTTTTTACTATTATAATTACTATATAATTTTATTTATTTATACAACAATTATTATAATTAAAAATGTATATTACATCCATATAAGTTTTATCATAAATTAATAATAAATTTCTAATACTTATAACTTGTATATATATACTTCACAAAATATAAATATTATTAGCAAATATATATATTAAAAGAAAATTTATTTTTTCACATTATAAACATACTAAAATAAATCACTAATAGACAAGAGTTAAAGAAAAATAAAAAAAATATAAATTGAAAAATTCGGGTATAAGATCAGGTATATAGTTCGCGTAAACGGGTATGTGGTTACAGGACGGGTATCACCTAATCTCGTACCTGACCCATACCCGCGAAAATTTTTAAAACTAATCCCTGTAAGTACACCTGCTGATGATAAATGTTGGATTCTGCTTTATGAAGATTCTTCAGGGTCTAATTTGTAATTGTTGAATAGTTTATGTCTTGCAAGTAGTCCGAACTTGTTATGTTTGCTTCAGTCTGAATTTGTGCATTATGTCCATGTCCGAATTTGTATAAACAAATTTGGAATCATTGTATAGTTTAATGTCCGAATTTGTGGTCTTTTGAGTGTTTAGTCAAGTCCGAATATGTTCGTTATATTCGGATAGGTTGTAGGTGTCAGGACTTATGTGTCCGAATTTATGGCCTTGTATTTATACTCGGTGATTGAATGCAAGATACAGACTTTGGAGATTTATCATTCTATGCAAGTTTCGCTCTAGTGTGTGAAGCAAAACCCTAGCTACTGTGTGTTCTTGTGTATGTTGGTAATCTGTGAATACTTTGTGGATTCAGAGATTGTCACTCATCTCTGTTCTTCTACACCTCCTGTATCGTGACCTGCGTAGCGGTTCGCATCAAGTGGTAGATTCCCCACGCCGCGTGAGTCGGTTGTTCGTGTTAGCGATCCTGTTCGGGTGTTCGAGGTCCGTAGGTGGGCTTACAATCCCATACCCGGCCCAATACTTGTCGGGTATCGAGTATACCCGTCCCATTTGTGTCAGGTTTCGGGCATACCTGTCGGGCTCGGGTATTTTTCCCATCCCTAGTTTTAAGAGTATGCATGTACACTTGTACGGTTAAAACGGTATTTTCGTTAAATGTCACGTAAATATGCAACTTATTTATCGAGCATGAAAATGATACATAGGTTAACTTGATGAGTTATTTCATGTATAAATGCTATAATAATGATAAAAAATATATAAGTTGACGGAATACGTGTATTACGATATTTGATGATATGTTCACGTTTAGGTAAATATATTACGAAGCGCAAATCGTACATATATTGTATATAAACGGGTGTGATAACGGATATAACATAATGAGGGTCACCAATAAAATCGTTCAAGTCGCAAAGATCTTTATACATATATATACACATACATACATATATATATATATATATATACACGTCAACATAATCAAAATTTTCGAGAAAATCTTAAAGTTATGTGAAAATTCTAAGTTTGGAGAAACTTAGGTATTTGTGAAATAATTGGTTATTAAATCGTTCCTATTTAAATTAGGACGTGTAGACCAATTTGTGGGATTGCACTAGTATAAAAACACACCCAAACGTGAGTGTCACTAACCCTCTTTTTATTGTTTTTATATAACGTTTTTTTTGGGGGGGGGGGGAGAACACGCCTTAAAAAAGATACGTTTTTGTATAAAACATGCCTTTGAATAAATTGTAAATATATTTACATGAAAAATATGGTTTGGAATGATACAAATATGTTTTCGAGGAAAACATGAATTGATTGATATAAATATGTTTTGGGAAGAAACGGGGAGGATTACGGTGTTTGGGGTAAACGACCGTATAGATTTAAAAATATTTAAATCTAAGTTGTGATGAATTTGCTTGATCTCAAGAGAGTAAGTGTCGGAATAGGTTTACGTCTCGGTGGGGAATTCGTAAAACACAAAATATTAAATTTATCATTTTAGTAGGATATATATATATATATATATATATTGTTCATAAGGCAGGCACCATAAGTGACCCATTGAGTGGCACTTTGCGCGAATTTAGTCGTTTAATCATTAATACCAGTATGCGTAGAATTGGTGATAGATCTATCGGGTAGACCACCCCGTCGTGACTGGTAGCTCCGTGTCAAGTCAAATGACGAATTGATATTCTGTGATTGTCTAGCGTTGATTATACCCTTATTGTTAATATTTAGCTCATAGGCCTTGCAACCCTATGAATCTGAAAACTTGATGCAGAAATTTAATATATAAATAAATATTGGGAAGATGGTTTGTGTCGGAGGTTTTTAGAGAAAACGCTTGCGATCAGAGAACTGGCCGTTGGATTTTCGATAAGGAAATAAAATTGACTTTCTTAATTATATATGGATGTTTTATTATAAAACTCATAATAAGAAAGTTTTCCTTAAACAAATTGTTTACAATTTGAATTTGTGAACTCATCGGCCTTTGTGTTGCCACTTGATTTTTACGTGTTCTTCAGGTATATGAGTTGGGCTTCGGGATTTTGGCATATCTTGTGGTAGTTGATGCAATGGTTATTAAATGATGTTTCGGACAACTTTTTAAAACTATTTGGGACCAAGTGTACTAAGATCCATAAGGATCAAACAACTATGTGGTGGTTGTAGTTATGTTTAAATTTATTTATGTTTTAATTAAGTTATATGTCCAAAATTTATATTATATCATCCACTAAGATACTTATGGTTACCAACCTCCGTCACAGCCACGTTTGTATTTCCGCTGCGACGTATTTGGGGTGTGACAGAAGTTGGTATCAGAGCCAATGGTTGTTAGCGAACTAGAATGTTTTCTTGAAAACTCTAGACTTCAACCGAAGAATTTTGAGAATTAATCCCAAAATTCACGAAGCCAATAATTTAAAATAAACATGGATTTTGATCATGTATGAAAACTATGGATAGTTTATGTGCTTACATGTTAATCTGTTTATTTATGCCTTATGTGTTATTTTTCATTTGAACACACACACTTACTTAGTACGGTTACATTATGTCATAGATGTCTCACTCGCACGAGACAACGAGATTCACGACTCTAAGAGCGAGCATGAATTCGAGACCTCTCCAACCTCAGTCTTACCAGAGTTACCACGCACTACCTCACAGTTTGTTGACATGGCCGATTTTACCTTGTCATTTTATGTCAGCCCTACTACTTTTGCTACTCAGGTGACCCACGTTACACCCATACGAGTAACAGTTGGATTGATGATGATGATTCAATTGTTCCTCCCTCAGTTTTTCAGATTGGATAATCATCTTTGTGACATCTGTGTCACTTCAATCATCAAACAAATACCAAATCAATGAAATATTTTGTTTCATACTTGGGTTTTGTATAAATATGTGTATCAATTGCACATATCAATTCTTGTTCGATTTCGAGCTTTAAATCGCTTTCTGGAAGGTTGTACGCGAACTGATGCGTGAATGTAATCAGTAATGCAACAAACACTCCTGAACAGTGACATAGGCTTAACATACCTTAAATAACCTTTACATAACTTAGAAATAAGTTTTGGAGGGTTTGGTGTGTCAAAATCAAGTTTTTTCGATAGTAGGGACTAATTGCGTCAAACTGCAAAAGTCTGCTGATTCGTATGGTATCGAACATTCCGGAACTTGACCATAAGTTAAACATGCCCTAAATATCCTTTACATAGCTTAGAAACAGGCTTTGAGGTGTTTGGTGCGCAAAAATAAACTTTTGGGTCAAACAGGGACTAAAAGCGTCAAAAAGGGCACAAGTTTGCAAATTTCGCGCATATCTTACGTTCTAAATATATCCAGACATCCAAAAATTTATGTAATCATTCAAATATTTTATTTTAGTGATTGGCATGATAAAATACCATTCGTCGCGCAATTTGGATCGTTTTTGCGTCCGTTACGACTTCCGTCGTAATTAACAGAATAACGCAACCGTACGACCAAACGAACTGACATCCGAGATGTTTTTGAGCATGTTTCATGTTCCCTGTACTTTAACTTCATTTTAGAGACTTGAAATGGGGTTAACGGGGTTTAAACTCATCGAAAATGGCTCAAACATGTTGCAGGGACCAAACCTGACAATTTAGCAAAGTTTCTGGTCATTGGTAGGTGGTGGCGCTGTGCCACCACTATCTGGTTTTGTCGTGGCGTGACGCCACGGCCTCATCTGGGCTGAAACTTCATTTTGACAAACAGGTTGAACTTGGGGGTCTTTTGTGTAACTTTTCTCAATGCCGTGTGATGGTTTTGGGCACCCCTAGTATTCCAAAACCATGTGCCTTATGTGTAAGGTCCAGATCGAAGCTCAATTATCGAGGAACGATCCTAACAGTTCTTCACTTTCTACAAATACCCACCATCTTCATCATATTCATTCACACATTTGTTCTCATTTTGCTCTAAGTTGAAGCTCTCAAGCTTCATACCTGAGTATTTTGAGTTCAAATCTCCATTGCTTGGACCTTTTGTAAGTATTCTTTCATCTTTTTTGCGTTTTAAGCTCGAAAGTCAAACAGTTTTTGACTTTCTGCTTTGACCGGTCAATGGTCAACACGAAGTTCGTTTGAACTTCGCAACGTGAGCGTAATCACGATGGTCATAGTCCCTTGTGACTATACCTACTGATTACCACGTTGATTAGGTGTAGTGACGAGTCCAAGTTTCGGTCAAAATACGCGTTTATGCGTATTTTGCAACCAAACTATTCTTGGGTATCAAAACCCTTTGTTTTGATATCAAACTTGTTTCTAACTTCGTTAAACATGTTTTAACATGTTTAACTCGTCACTTTTAGTTTAGTGCTTATGTAGGGTCGTAAGATAAGCGGTCTAAACAACCGCTTAAACTTTCGAACCCGACCCGTTTGGTCGATCATTAGGATCCGACCAAACATGCTTTGTGACCATAGTTGTATAGGGAATAACCTTCCGAGGTTATACCTTATGGTCACTTCGTTTAGTTAGTTGTATGATAGGTAATTTATATGCATTAGGAAAATGACCAAAATGCCCTTTTTACGCATAAATTCATCTTAAGCATATGTAACCTAAATTTTTATATCTAAACTGATTAGGTAACATTATTAGACATGTTAAGGTATATAATACTTATCATAGGACTAGTTAGGCGGTCCGAACGCGTTTTACGCGAACGGCGCGTTAAAGTAGCGTAAGCTACCTAAACGGGTCGTAATAGGTCGTAAGCACTTAGGATAGGTTCCGTTTTAGTATGTAGGCTTTGTTAAACCATATCATATGAGTTCCAATACTCATTTGGTTTATGAAACCTCATCCTATCCGATCTTCCGATTTAGGTCCGTTTTATTAATGTAGTTACCTATATTAGGTGCCGTTTGATTTTCGTGATCCCTCTAGCATTGCTTGGTAGTTATTCAAGACTTTTAAGCATTCTCAAGTGAGTACATAGTCCCCTCTTTTATTGTTTTCAAACATTTTGGGGTGAAACACATGTGCCTACTTGTTACTTTCGTGCTTTTCATGCTTTTATATCATATACTTGCTATGTTCATTAGTACACATATAGTACATGATTTCATTATGTTTTACTATGTATGTTCACTCAGCATGCTAGCACCTTGATTTTTATATATTACATTTTGTTGCATATGCTCATCCAGCATATGGACACATTGTTTTACATTTTGAACTGTTTGAACCGTTTGGAGCTGTTTGATCTATGTGAATTATTTGAACTGTTGGAACCGTTTGGAACTGTTTTATCCTTGTGAACCGTTTGGAACTGTTTGATTTATGTGAATTGTTTGGAACTGTTTGATCCTTGTGAACCGTTTGGAACTGTTTGATTTATGTGAACCGTTTGGAACTGATTGATTGATGTGAACCGTTTGGAACTGTTTGAACCGTTGGGTTAGGGAAGTGATTAGGTAACGGGGCGGGTGTAATGTGTTAAAAGCATGGTGGATATGCCGCTGGTACTTCCTATACATAAGTGCTTTTAACACATTATATATCGTTGCGTTATCTAGATCACTTGGGCAAATGTTATCAAAACAAAGTTATAATACAAGGTTTTTCTAACAATATAAACCATTCAAGTTTTATTACAAAAACGATTTTCGATCTGGGTCTACATAAACAAATGTTTTGGAGTTAAGATTCATGGCATCGAGGTTTTATAAATTATAACAAATCTTTTTTAACTTGGTTATTTCAATTCACAATATAAACATTTTACAAAACTAAGTTTTCTAATATCAAATAACAAAGTTGTTTGAGTTATTTCAAAAGGTAAAACGAGCCATGAATCTGACACTCACATAAAACCTATGTACTCGCCGACATTTTTATGCTGACGTATTTTCATATATGTTTCTGGTACCATAGTTGATGATGTTTGATGATGTTATTGGTTCATGCTCACATAGGAATGGACAAGGCCTTGGTGACTTAATAACAATGGAAGTTAATTTGTTCATGTTTTGTTTCTAAATTCAATACAATGTAATAAATTTAATTCAATAAAACAGAACTTTTATCCATATGTTGTGAAACAATGATTCTGTTACGACACTCCCCGACGTTTCCGCCGCAGTTTGTTGTTTTAACGCGGTCGGGGTGTGACAATCTTGGACTTTGCATGTTGTTGATGAGCTAGATAGAGGTATACCTATGATTGGAGGATCATTTGGGGTAGCACCAGTGGTGGATGCCACTGTTGTCACGGTTCGACCTTTAGAGCCATTAGTAGTCCCACCCACCGCTGCTGTTGAGCCTACGTCTAAGATCCCTCCGCCAGTCATATCCGAGTCGTCCGTTCCGTAGTCTGAGTCACGAGTTTCTACTGCTCCTCTACTAGTTGATACTCATCGTAGGAAGAGAACTCGACCTGCTGGAGACATTGCATCGACGTCTAGAGCCGCAACTGAGTCTGCTTTGAAGAAGCAGAAAGGAGTTTGGGTTAACCGATGTTCTCACTGTAATCGTCAGATCGCTGCTTTACATGGAGACTTAGCGAGGACAAAGGGTAAGACGAAAGATATTGAAGGCCAGATGGATGCGTATGAGGAGATCTGGGAGTTAGATGACATTTCCATGGATCAGATGCACTGGAGGATTGTGGAGCTTGATGAGCTAGTTAGGAAACGGAGTTTCTGGGTTTTAAGTGATTGTTGGCTGTTTTGTTTTGTTTGTTTGTGTCTTTTGGTAACCCTATTTATGCGTGCATGCCAACTAGATATTTTAGGAGGAAATTCGGTGAAACTTGTTGATGGTGTTTGATTTTATTCACACCAAATTTTGCTAGTCCTTGTGAACTACGAACAAGTTATGTAATTTCCATGATAAAATATCAATATAATGGGTTTTTGGTTAAATTTTTCTAATTCTTATGTGATTGTGATTACATGTGTATTGTTTAATCCCCTTGCATTTAACGATTGAATTATTTAAATATTTTCTTACGTTGTCATTATTGTTACAATAATAGAAACGTCAATATGTCACCAAAAGCGAGACAGTGTCCCTCTACCGATGGTACCGGATTACCTACCACTCCCGAAGAGTTAGCACAGTTAATCGCTCAGCGCGTTAACACTGCCTTGGAACAGTGTGAAGCTAACCAAACTACAAGGCAAGGATGCGGACGCGGTGCAAATGTGTACGATTTCGGTGGAGTGCCGATTGGAAACCCTCCAGGTAGAATAATGAATGGGGAAGTTTTAGTAGTTTCTTGTGTTATGATATAATCGAACAGTAATCTTGATTTTTCATTAACCTTGTGAACAGTGCATGGATGTATGTACAAAACATTCCAGGGTTGTAATCCAAGATCATTCACTGGAGCTGAAGGACCCCTTGATATCATTAGATAGATTGAGAAAATGGAATCTGTCATGGCAATCAACGGTTGTGCAGCTGATCAGAGGGTTAGGTATGCTTCATGTTTGTTTCTTGACGAAGCTTTATCCTGGTGGAATGCTCAGCTTCAAATTTTGGGAGAAGACACTGCCTATGGTCTTACCTGGAACGAACTGAAAAAGATGCTTCTTAAGGAATACTGCCCGCGTAGTGAGCTATAGAAGATTGATACAGATTTCTAGAATCTAACCATGGAAGGTTTGAATGTCAGAGCTTATACGACTCGATTCAACGATCTGGCTAGATTGGTTTCTCGGATGGTCACTCCTGATTATATTAAGATTGAAAGGTATATTTGGGGACTAGCGCCAGATTTGCAGTATGGTCACATTAGCAAAACCCACTACCTATCTGGAAGCTACTTCACTTGCAAAATCATTGACCGATGATGTCGCTTGCAATAGTAGCCTTAACAAAAAGGATTAGACTGGGAAGTCGTCAGCAAAAGTCCATGCGGATAGGAAATTCGATCGATATGAGCGCTCTGAGCATAGATCTGAGGATTCAAGGAAACGAAAGTTTTTGAGTTCGAGGAAGGATTCTGATGAGAAGCATGAGAATAAACGCAGTTCTGGTAAAGCGTTTGCGGCTAACACTAGTGGTTCAGGGAAAGATGTGAACAGGGATGATAAGAGTGGCTCGATGAAGAGAACTCAGAGTGATGAGGAAAGGAAATGCGCCAGATGCAGTCGAACTGGGCATGTGACCCGTGAGTGCTATGCTAATAGCACATTGGATGGAGTCAAGCTGGAAGGATGCTTCGAATGTGGAGAACATGGACACTTCAAGCGGAACTATCCTAAGGTGAAAGGTCAAGTTGCCAAAGGTAGAGCATTTGAGCTGGATGCTGGGAGAGCTCGTGATAATCTTGCAGTTGTTATTAGTACGTTTTTAATCAATAACCATTCTGCATTCATACTATTTGATACTGGAGCTGACTTGAGTTTTGTTTCGAAAAACTTTGAATCGTTTTTTTGTTCTCAAGCAAGTAAGCTAGATAAAAAGTATTCAATAGAATTAGCAAATGGTAAATTGATAGAAACCAGTGAAGTCTTTCGTGGTTGTAGTAATTGGTTGTGCGATCATAGTTTTATTATCGATTTGTTACCAGTGGAGCTTAGTAGTTTTGTTGTAGTCGTTGGGATGGATTGGCTATCCAATAATAAAGTTGAGATTATTTGTTCAGAGAAGCTAGTGCGACACCCCGCCCTGGTGGTGTAGCAATAGTGATTCACGGAGATCGAACAAGTCGGAAATCGAGAGTCGTTAGTGTTATGAAGATGCACAAGATGTTGCATAAGGGTTATCCTGCATTCTTGGTCAACGTGGTTGATATGAAGATTGAAGGAAGGAAGATTGAAGAGATTCCAGTAGTTCGTGAGTATCCAGAAGTTTTCCCTAAAGACTTACCTAGAATACCCCCTGCGTGACAGATCGAGTTTAGAACTGATCTTCTTCTTGGTGCAGCACCGATTGCAAAATCTCCTTATAGATTAGCAACTTCAGAAATGAAAGAGTTGTCGAATCAGCTTCAAGAGCTTCTATACAATGGTTTCATTTGACCAAACTTTTCGCCTTGGGGAGCACCAGTTTTGTTTGTGAAGAAGAAGGATGGTTCCTTTAGGATGTGTATAGATTATCGGGAGTTGAACAAACTAACTATCAAAAATCGGTACCCATTACCAAGAATCGATGATCTGTTTGATCAATTGCAAGGATCCAGCTACTATTCGAAGATTGATTTGCATTTAGGCTATCACTAATTGAAGATTTCTAATGAGGATGTTCCGAAGACTGTTTTTAGAACATATTATGGCCATTATGAGTTTTCAGTCATGCCTTTTGGCTTAACTAATGCGCATGCAGTGTTCTTGGATCTCTCGAGTAGTGTGTGCAAACCCTATTTAGATAAGTTCGTGATACTATTCATAGATGATATACTTATCTATTCGCGAACCAAAGAAGATCATGAGCAACATCTGAAGATGATTTTGGAGCTGCTAAAGAACGAGAAGTTTTATGCCAAGTTCTCTATATGTGAGTTTTGGATTAGAGAAGTTCATTTTCTTGGACATGTCATAAATGAGAAAGGTATACGCCTGGATTCATCAAAGATTGAAGCCATTAATAATTGGGAAGCACCGATGACTCCCTTAGAGGTGCGAAAATTCTTAGGACTTGCTGGGTATCATCGGAGATTCATAGAAAATTTCTCCAGGTTAGCGCAACCATTGACGCTATTGACCTAAAAGGATAAGAAATTTGATTGGACAAAGAAGCAAGAAAAAGCTTTTCGGTTGTTGAAGGAAAGGTTGTGTAATGTGTAGTGAACCTATTCTATCCCTGCCTAAGGGAAATGATGGTTTCGTTGCATATTGTGATACACCACGTTTGGGTCTTGGATGCGTGCTTATGCAAAAGGACAAAGTGATAGCCTATGCATCCAAACAACTGAAAGTGCACGAGAAGAACTACACAACTCATGATTTGGAGTTAGGAGATGTTGTGTTTGCCTTGAAGATTTGGAGACATTATCTGTATGACACGAAGTGTATGATTTGCACTGACCATAAAAGCCTCCAGCATATCTTTGATCAGAAGGAACTCAACATGATACAACGGCGTGGGGTAGAGTTACTCAATGATTATGTTGGGATTGAACCCTACCAGAGGAGTAGATAATGAAAGCCAAAACCGAATCACTACAGTGGATTCAAAATAAGCAGCTGTTTACACTAAGCTTTCCCCTTGACAGTGGTTGTCTAACAGCTGATAGATCTCAAGTACTGCTCAATAGAACAACTAATGATCCAAACACTGATGAAATTCTAAAGACTGCTGAAGACAAACACTGACGCTCTATCTACTGCTGTTTCCTAAGTACTGCTGAAGACACAAGCACTGCTCATTCAAGGACTGATCACCTTTGAAGAAAGCACTGATGCTCAACATCAGTGCCTAGGCTACATCAGTGGAAAGTGATGCAGTAGTTTTCTTATGTTTCGTATTTTACTTATAATCAGTTGTTAGACATCAGTAGTTTGTATAGAACAGTGTTTACAGGTTGTTAGATGTCACTATCATGGTGACGTCAGCTGAGATGCCTCAGTGGTTTGGTTTGCCTATAAATGGAGCAGTACCCTGTACTGTTACATTTGATTGACTGAGTGGGTTCTTCTCCTCATGTCTAATCCTTTCATCTTGTGCAACCAACCCTGGAGTATCATGCTGAGGGGGAGCTTAGTTTTGTAAGCATGCTTGTAATCATTTGCTTTGTAATTGAATCATTCAACTTAATGTGAAGCATTTGTTTATCAAACTATTTTCTTCCTTGATTGTGTTTACAAAGTTTATATTCATTTCCGCTGCACTTTACATTATTTCATATTCTCTCAATGAACTAATTATGCAAACAAAACATATTCATGAGAGCCTTCGATCCTAACAATTGGTATCAGAGCTTGGACAGTCAAATTCGATCTAACAATCAATTTGACAGAACCGTTCAGCTCAAAATTCATTGATACTAAGGTTGATTGTATTCAGTTGAAAAACAGAGCAACAAGAAATCATGTTCAAAATGACTATTCCAAAGCTCTGTAAAACAACCAAGATGTCATAAGATTCACAAATTTCAAACAATAAGTGATGTCATGGACAAATCACCCATAGTTTTCAGATCCGAAAACATGTCTGGTAACTATGGTATGATTATCTTCATTCAAAATTGATCTCAACTGTTGTTATGAAATTTGTGATGATTTCATCATATTTTATACTAAAGTATGAACCTCAGATTAACAAAACCTATGTTCATATAAACATTAGTGTTTTGTTAACATAGAAAGAGGGAAATAAAACTTTAGTCATGAAATCTTATGTGTTAAAAGGCAGGTTGAGAATCCTCAAAAGGACCAAATCAACCTTGTCAAAACACATTAAGAAAACCAGGGGTCAAAACACTCCAAATCATACTTAATGTGAGATTTGGTAATAAAACATGTACAAATGTGGCCACATCTCTCAAAACATTACTGAAAAATGATTCTGGATTAAGTATTTCCTCAATAAAATCTCCCAGTAAGTATTTTATGTACTTATGAATGGGAAGGGTAAAAAGGGAAGAAGAAAATGAACAAAACTCAAAAGTGTGTTTATCTCAAAACTTTTGAAGTCAAAAGAAAAGAGTATAAACATAAAACACTTATGAGTCCAAAGTTGGGTAAACAATGGTCATCATGCAACTGTGTGCATTCGTTAATTCAGGAAAAGTTCAGGTAACAATGGTATCTCCAGTGATTGACCTTAAAAGAAGAATTTGCAATCAATTGACAAGAAAATGATCCTAAACGGTGGTCATAATAACTTAAGAATGATGTGATCATGAGCCTTTTTGGAAATTACCAGATCCTTTTGATGTTCTTTCAAAAATAACCTTTAATTTTCGAAAGGTGTTCTTCTCAAATAAAACCGGATATATTATTCATTTTTTTTTCTGAATAATATATTTTGTACTTTTACTCATTTTTTTATAGTGAAAGTTTCCTCACCGGTCAGGATGTGATTTCCTTATTTTTGTGTGAAGTTATTATCCCTAAAAATAGATCAAAAGGAAATGGTACATATGTCAAGGTCATATCAAACTCAAGTCTGTTTATCACAGATCAAAAATTGATTGCACATGGATTTTTAAACTACTGAAATACTCATGTTCTAATAATTAGACGTAAAATGAGTAGCCCTAGTAAAGAAGTTTTCATCATCTGGGATGCTGAACCACTGTCAGGAATAATGAACATGTGGCAAAACCTTGAACAAAAATTTCTGGGATAACTGTTGACAATTTAAACTTGATAATCTGCATCTAAAATGTATTTTGTTAAGGATAGCATTTCTGCAGCTCAATAGATGTTGGACATAATATTGTGTTTACACAAAGACAAAATCAATTTCCTTATCTGAACAAGCAGATGCTAAAATTATTTGTCAAAAGTTCAACCACTGCTGCACTAACAGTAGCTGATGTAATAGCCTTTCAAAAACTCACCATTTTTCCTACCACTGTTGTGATCAAACCTCTGGTTCTTAAACACTGTCCACTGCGGAAAGTCAACCTTTGTTCTCTCATTTTCATGATATGCACTGTTGTTCAAAATCAGTGTTTTATCCACTGATGTAGTAAAAAGCATCCACTGATGGTAAAAATCACCCACTGCTTCATTTATTACCGTTGTAACTACTGATGTTTAACTCATCAGTGGCTCTCAAAACAACTGTCCTCCATTATTTAATCTTTCATCAGGGGTTGACACGTGTTCAGTTTTTTAGCCATCAGATCGTTGTAACCGCTGCCACATCAGCACTCATTTTTTCCCTAAATAAAACCCCGATTAAACCCAAACAGGGGCTCACACTGTCGAATTGAATTCCAAAATTTTCTTCTCAAAGCAGTTTCCCACTCTTCTTCACAAAAACATTCTTCGATCTTCCTCATCAAAATGACGAAATCAAAATCAAAATCATCTTCTTCATCCGCTCCTAAAGACGCCACTCAAGTGGCCGCTGAACCGAACGAAATACCATACAAATCTCCTCACAACTACTTGGGTATACTCACAAAACCCACTTCCAACAACACTTTCGACTCCATCATCAACACCTTATCTGCATCAAAGTACAAAACTTTGCTAACAGCAGATGCTCCTATTTACCTACAAACCCAGAGAGAGTTCTGGAAAAAGGCTACCCTTGAGAAACAAGGTGACATTATCACAGTTATCAACTCCTCGATACAGTGTAAAGAGATTCAAATATCTCCACAATCAATTTCAGAAGTCTTTAAACTCGACGATCTGAAAGGTAAAACTTCTTTTTTCTAAAACCGAGTTGAAAAAGGATTTCATGAATAGGGGATATGTAGAGCAACCAAAAAGGGATACCTTACAAAAAGGTTTCTTCCCTTCAGCACCAAGGTTTTTATTTCAAACTCTTTTAATGTGTGTTTCTAATAAAACAACTGCTTTTAATGAAATACCATCAAAGATTCAATGCCTGGGATATGCTATTTTAAATAATGAAAATTTTAATTACTCCCCGGAGATTTTTGATGATTTGGTGAAAAATGTTGACAGCAAAGCATTCTTGCTTTTTCCAAGATTTTTAAGCTACTATTTTGAACAAAAATTTGAAAAAGAAAATGCAGATTTGCTCAAACAAGGTGCTCACTTTAAAATAAATGGTTTAACGCCTGAAATATTCTCTAGAATATTGGCACCTATAAAAACAAAAGCAGAGGTACCTGAGCAGAATTTAGCAGATGACACTGCTCCTCAGGTATCGGCTACTGAGCCCACTGCTCCAGGTGATCAAAGCAACACACCCACTGTTTTGAAACCCACACCTGCCACCACCAAAAAGACCAAAAAGAAAACATCCAGAAAGCCCCCCAAACCCAAAACAAAGGCACCTCTGGAAGATGAGATCCCAGAGCCACTGCCAGTGACAACACAAATGTCACCAATAACCACTGCTGCTACTTCCTCACAACAGTTGGAAGAAAGATCTCCACCCTTGCCTCAAACTCCTCCTGCATCCTCACAAAAGGATCAGGATGTAAACACAGGGACCCCACAATATGAAGCTCTGGACCCACTCGGATCCATCTTCCACAGTCCTGATCCCAAGGACATGTCTCTTTCAACTCCTTTATCCTCACCCCTCATATTACCACAATCCATGTTACCCTTGTTGCATGCAGTGAATGTAGCTCAGACACAAACCAGTTCCTCTCAATCACCTATCACTGAGAGTATACTCCCACAAGTGACTGGGTCTGATGTCTATACCTCTGTTATCCCACCAACAACTGAGGAGGTTACACTACAGGAGTTACAAGTAACTCCTGTCAGTAGTTTAAGTGGAGCAGCCACTACAAATGTTGAACCTACTGGTTTACATTTGGACAGTGGTTTCATTCATAAGACTCCCTTGAAGGCAATTTCTTCAATAGCACCTCTGAGAACCACCAGTGAGGTTGTTCTGCCCACTGGTACCCTCAAAAGGCTATCAAGTGCTGAAGAAAGAAGTCTCCAGTACCAAGAACAAGGGGCATCAATGAATGACTTTTTGGATTCATTTCCTAAGTCACACATTGATACAACCACACCTGGTGGGGATTCAGATGATCCCATTAAGTTGGGTGATGATTCAAAATATCAGGAATTGGCGGGCAGAGTTGAAAATCTGGAGACCTCAGTTGCTGAAATCAAGGATATGGTGCAACAACTGTTAAAAGCTCAAAAAGCACAATCCACTGCTGCTCCAGCTCAAGCACCTGCACAACCCGCACCTGCTGCAAATGAGCTATGGAATATGTTCCAACCACTCCTGGAAAGACAAAAACAGATGGCTGATCAGCAGCATGCTATACATGTACAAAAGCTGACAAACATGGTGGAATCAAGGTTTAAAGATACTCAGACAGACATCAAAGCTATCAAGGCTCATATCCAAAGTACCTCTGGAAAAATTCCTCCCACTGTCCTTTTCATGAATGAACCCTTCCCAGATAATGCCAAAAAGGGGGAGAAGATCAAGTGGAAGAATAAGGGAATTGAAGATGGTATCTACATTGAGCCAGAAAAGAATAGCCAAACCAAAGCTGCAGTATCAACACACACTACATCACCACACACCACCACAACCACTACTACACCATCATCATCATCTGTGATCACATCACCAAAACCAAATTCACCACCAAAAACAGCCACCCCATCATCACCTCCTGCCAAAAAGCAGAAGACAGCAGATGTTACAACATCTGCTGTAATGACAACAGTGGTTGAAACACCAGTTGTTTCAACAACTGTTAGTCAGACACTTTCCACACCTCAAGCCACTGCCATTTCAACCCCTGCTCAAAAGCAGAAGACACCTGCTGATACATCAGTAGTTGTAATGACAACAGTGGTTGAAGCACCTGTTGTTTCAATTGTTGTTTGTCAACCATCCACCACTACTCTCACCATTCCTACATCACAACCAAAATCTCCTTCATCCATAAAGCTTTACACCAGAAAAAGAAAACTTACTCAAGCAAATGAGGACAAATATGATCCTATTGCTGCAAAAATGAGATGAGACAGTTCTACACTGATGATGATCCTTCAAACAGAAGATTCCCTTCACTCATAAGCTTCATAGTCCCAGAAGACATGGATGAATATCTTGAGCTCAAAGCAAGGCAGGCTAAGATAAGAGCCAAGATTGAATGTGAAGGTCAAAGTGATGAAGCCATCTCTGAAAAACTGGAATTCTTGCTCACAAAAGTTAAGCAGATGGAAGATTTTGCACAAGAACTAAGCAAAGAAAAAGCTGATCAACGAAATAAATTAAGAAAAGAATATCTTGCTTATATCATGAAAGAAAAATTCTATCCTGTTGAAGAAAAACAGTTTGAAGAATGGCCAATAGTTGCTTTAAAGCATGAGGCAAACATGATTGAAAGAATTAAAAATGATCCAAGAAAGAAGAAGACAGCTCCAAATTGGATCAAATACAAAAAGCTCATTGCTGACCTCACATCTGAATATAAAAGAAAGAAGCAAGAATTGGTGGATGCAAAAGTGGATACTGCCACTGTCATAGCAAAATGGACAAAGCAGTACACTGATGAAGCTTATGAAAGGCTTAAGAAAAGGAGAATAACTGTCTCAGGCACTCCAATCAAGCCCGACTACAATAAGCTGGAACAATAGTTAAATGCTCTTCAATCACTGGTCTCATCAGTAGACAATCCTATTCTTGTGACAAATTAAGAAGAAGGGAAATCATTGACAAGTGAAGATGTGAAAGAAAAGGAAGCTGAGTACTTCAAGGATGCCATCAAGAAAATGGATCTAAAAGAAGATAGATCAGCTAAGCTTCATGACCTTGCCAAAAAGGTATTAACCAAACCTGCATCACCAAATGACTCAGCAGAAATATCATACATTGAGCCAGATCAACAAAAGAGACAAGAGCAGATTGAAAAGGAAACTGCAGAAGACATAGCTGCAACAAATGATATCATTGAGATGGCCCTCAAACAAATGTCTGATAGCTTACAACTTTTCACAAGGCCAACATCTCCAAACTCATCTGGAAATAAATCTCTCCCAAGAAACCCATTAGGATTAAAAGTACTAAAGTGGATGTCTGATCAAAAGACCCACGTATTGACCTTGGTCAGATCCAATGGCGAAGTGAAGTACATATCAAGGAAAGAAGCACTAGGCCTTAGTGTTGAAGATTTACAGGATCTCCTTGAACTTGCACTGTGTAGGGATGAGGATGACTCAAGTTCCAAGGATTTTGAAGAAGAATTTAGAAGACAAGCTAAGGAACTTCTGATGAGAAATAAAAATCCAGAATAATGAAGGGTTTTGGCATTATCTGTTCCAGGGGGAGATTGTTGGAATTGAACCTTACCAGAGGAACAGATAATGAAAGCCAAAACTGGATCACTACAGTGGATTCAAAATAAGCAGCTGTTTACATTAAGCTTTCCCCTTGACAGTGGTTGTCTAACAGCTGATAGATCTCAAGTATTGCTCAATAGAACAACTGATGATCCAAACACTGATGAAATTCTAAAGACTGCTGAAGACAAACATTGACGCTCTATTTACTGCTGTTTCCTAAGTACTGCTGAAGACACAAGCATTGCTCATTCAAGGACTGATCACCTTTGAAGAAAGCTCTGATGCTCAACATCAGTGCCTAGGCTACATCAGTGGAAAGTGATGCAGTAGTTTTCTTATGTTTCGTATTTTACTTATAATCAGTTGTTAGACATCAGTAGTTTGTATAGAACAGTGTTTACAGGTTGTTAGGTTGTTAGATGTCACTATCATGGTGACGTCAGCTGAGATGCCTCAGTGGTTTGGTTTGCCTATAAATGGAGCAGTACCCTGTACTGTTACATTTGATTGACTGAGTGGGTACTTCTCCTCATGTCTAATCCTTTCATCTTGTGCAACCAACCCTGGAGTATCAGGCTGAGGGGGAGCTTAGTTTTGTAAGCATGCTTGTAATCATTTGCTTTGTAATTGAATCATTCAACTTAATGTGAAGCATTTGTTTATCAAACTATTTTCTTCCTTGATTGTGTTTACAAAGTTTGTATTTATTTCCGCTGCACTTTACATTATTTCATATTCTCTCAATGAACTAATTATGCAAACAAAACACATTCATGAGAGCCTCCGATCCTAATAGATTACGAGTGTGATATTCGTTATCACCCAGGTAAAGAAAACGTTGTTAGTGATGCGCTTAGTAGGAAAGAACGGGAAAAGCCTCTTCGTGTTCGTGCTTTTGGTTTAACCATACATACGAGTTTGACAGTTCTGATTCGTATGCACAGCAAGAGGCTTTAAGAGATGAGAATTTGAGGAAAGAAGGATTAAGAGGTTTGGAGTGTGAATTGATACCAAAAGCAGATGAAGTGATGTACTGCATGAACCGGGTTTGGGTTCCGCTTAGGGGTAACCTACGTGAACTGGTTATGGACGAAGCCCATAAATCCAGATACCCTATTCACCCAAGTTCTACCAAAATGTATCAGGACATCAAGGAATTGTATTGGTGGTTGAATATGAAGAAAGATATTGTGGTGTATGTTAGTAAATGTCTTTCTTGCTCGAAGGTTAAGGCTAAACATCAGATGCCGTCTAGGCTTCTGCAGCAACCAGAGATTCCAAAGTGGAAATGGGAACATCTTACGACGGACTTTTTAACCAAATTACCCCGTACGTCACGTGGACATGCACCATATGGGTAATTGTGGATCGATTCACAAAGTCTGCTCATTTCTTACCCATTAAGAAAACAAATAAGACAGAGAAGATATCACAGTTGTACCTTAACGAGATTGTAGCCCGTCATGGAGTACCTGTGTCAATTATCTCCAATAGAGATGGACGATTTGACTCCAGATTTTGGCGATCTCTTCAGGAGTCGTTGGGTTCTCAGTTGGATATGAGTATTGCGTATCATCCTCAAATGGACGGTCAGAGCAAAAGAACCATTCATACTTTGGAGGATATGTTACAAGCATGTGCGATAGACTTCGGTGGAAGTTGGGATACTTATCTGCCATTAGTTGAGTTTTCCTACAACAACAATTATCACGTGAGTATCAAAGCCACTCCGTTTGAAGCTTTGTATGGAAGGAAATGTCGATCGCCTCTCTATTGGGCTGAAGTTGGCAAAAGGCAACTAACCGGACCCGAGATCATTCAGGAGACCACTAATAAGGTTGCCCAGATTAAGGGAAAGTTGAAAGCCGTCACGGATCGACAAAAGAGTTATGCAGATATCCGAAGGAAACCGTTGGTGTTTCAGGTCGGTGATTGTGTTTTGTTGAAGGTGTCACCTTGGAAGGGTGTTGTTAGGTTTGGAAAAGGGGGAAAATGGAGCCTGCGTTATATAGGTCCTTTCGAGATCCTAGCTCGACTTGGATCAGTCGCCTATCGACTCAAGCTACCACAGGAATTGAGTGAAGTACATGACGTGTTTCATGTATCCAACCTGAAAAACTGTCTGTCAGATGAGACGCTGATTATACCCCTTGATGAGGTTCATGTTGACGATAAACTGAGATTTATCAAAGAACCTGTTGAAGTTCTGGATTGGAAGATTCAGAAGCTTGGGAGGAGTCAGATTAAGTTGGTAAAGGTTTGCTAGAATTCCAAACGTGGACCCGAGTTCATGGGAATGACAGGACCAAATGCAACGAAAATATCCCCATCTCTTTCCGACTAGTGCGAAATCAAGACATGTAGCGTAGACTTTCGGGGATGAAATTTCCTAAACATGGGGAGGCTGTGACACCCGACTATTTTGAGTCTGTATCGTACTAGTGTGACACGTGTTATTAATGAATAAAGGCAATATTATTTTGAATTTGGTGTTAATTGATGGTATTTGATGTGTTGGTAAATCCAAACTTTGTTA
Organism: Helianthus annuus; assembly: GCF_002127325.2. Classification (NCBI taxonomy): domain Eukaryota; kingdom Viridiplantae; phylum Streptophyta; class Magnoliopsida; order Asterales; family Asteraceae; genus Helianthus; species Helianthus annuus. The sequence goes on along the minus strand of NC_035438.2, from coordinate 97,590,145 downwards.
AAAAATTATGTTGGCAAAAATTAAGATAAACGCTTATCACGTAACGAACAAAATGCGAAACGAACGTCGGTGACCGCCCGATTAATGTTAAAATCCTAAAAATATTCTATTATGATTAAAATGTTATTTTTAATCATATCCATGAGGAAAAATCAAGTAAAACGCTTAAAAACACTATTTTGCGAATTCAAGCGCGCACTGCGCAATATAGCGCATATCTTACAAAATATAAACAACGCAGCCAGTCGAGGCAAATAAAATATTGTTCAGCAATACTATGGTGAGTTACTTTTTATAGAATGATAAAAATAATTTAAAACGCCTTAAAACACGATTAAAACGCGAGATAAAATACATGGTAGTCAGTTAAATACATGTCTTTGGCCTAATATATAATATATATGCATATGTATGAGAAATGTATGTGTGGGGGACGTAGGTGGCGGCCCAAGAGCCCACCCTTTTCTCTCTTTTGCCAAGTGTAAGGACTATGGAGGTATGCAATCATTAAAACCTTCTAACACTCTATAATATACAACTCCCAACACCAAAACTCTCCCTCTCACTCTCACTCTCTCTCCCTCTCACTCGGCCGGACACACACACACACACACACCACCATTTTCAAATTTTGAAGCTTTCTTGAAGATTCAAGTCCAATCCAAGCTTGTTTCAATGGTGTTTGAAGATCCAAGGGAGTTTCCAAGGTGATTTCCAAGAAGAACAAGCTCTATATCATCAAAAATCTTATCAAAACCCACCAAATTCTTGAAAGGTCTAAACTTAATTTTAAAAACTTATTCGTGATTATTGGTGATGATGATGATGATGATGATGATGGAAGGTTTCTCATAGACTTGGAGTTCTTCACAAACTTGAAAACTAATAACAAATGAGTTTTAAACAAAATAAAAATGGAACTTTATGTGTGTGTGTGTGTATATATATGGCCGTGAGTGTGTATGTATGTGGGATTGAGTTTGTGTTTTGATTGTTAGTTAACTTTTGTTGATGTGATTCTTGAAAGATTGATGCATGCATGATCAAAAAGGGTTTTTGAATAAAGTTCATATGATGGATGATGAATATATAAAAAGTGGATTTTTGGAAGTATATATGTATGTTTGTCATGTATATGTATATGTATGCATGTACATGGGTTTTGTTGGTTAGTTCATAAAAGCATGAGAATGTTACATGCATTGATGATTTGATAATTAGATGAATGATTTGAATGAAGATGGTGTTTTGGATTATATGAAGATGAAATAAATGTATGTTAGATGCATTTAAAGTTCTTGGATAATGATGATGATATGATAATCATGCATTAGGTACTTATACATAAGTATACATGATGATTAAATGATCATAAGTTGATGATTTTGAAGTGGTCTGATAAAGATGGATTAAATCAGAATATAAGCATGTTAAAATTATGTTAAATGATATGTTATGATAACTAGTTTTATACCTCGTCCGCGTTGTGGTTCGCTAAACGGAATCGTTCTCGGTTTGATAACATAACATGATCTAGGGAAAAAATTATATCGAGGCATAGATATAAACATATCGAAACATCTAAAAAATCAAAACGTCAAAAAAATATTATTGAATCTAGCTGATTACACACGTGCACAATGGTTTTATCAGAGAACGCCGTATGTAAGTTGAGATATTGAAGGGTTTGCCATTAAAACACTGGATCAAACATCAAGATAAGAGTAGTGCAAATTCTCACGTTATATCCAGTTTTGTCAATGAACGACTGCAATATCACATAGACGAAGCCACCTCAAACATATCACCAGTGAGGAGTTCCATAAGTGCAGCTTCCTATGTTCTATAAAGAAATAGAAATCCACAAAGTATTTATCATATGAAGCATAAAGAACCTAGAATATATACTAGGTTCTTTTATCCACAATGTTACATGCATGTGGTGGCTCTGATTCCCTAATACCGTTGAAGAAGAGCTGCATTGGAGATCAATTGAAATGAATATTGCAAAAGATTTTTAAAGACAGAAAAAAGTACACACATATGTAATAGAGGTTTTCATCTTTTTTTTTTATAGGCTGAGATTTCAACAAAGATGAAATCCATACACCTGCTTCTAAGTTGAGTTGGCTAGGAACCAACAAAAAGATAATGTAACATGATTTATGAACAAAAATACAAACTTGGTTATGATAATAAGAAATATGAGACCAGTAAATCGGTGCTAAAGAGCGAAATTTACCAAGTTGAACATGAGGCCTAGGTGGGAAGTTCTAATATTTGAACTCGTCCCTCGAGGATCCGATAAAATGATTAGCAACAAAGACGTCTTCAAGGTAACTGCAGATCATAAATTCAAAATCTTGAATTAATACATGTGGTTTTATGCTAATAATGGTAATTTAATCCTATTCTGGAACAAATGATGTCACACTTAAGTATCTGGCATGTCAGAGATCTACATACCCTAATAACTTGTTAAAATAATAATCTAACAAAAGGTTGACGGATTAAGATTCAAGATTGTAAGTCCACAACAAATGCACTACTCCTCCTTTTCAATTAAGATCACCACTGCAAGAAACCATGAGATAACCATTGTTTTTGTAAGCCCTTAGACATGAACAGATTACAATTCAAGATTATCAAACAGTTATCATTCATTAAAAAGTTCCTTAAAACTCAACAAAAACAATCTGTTTTAGACATCCTTAACGAAATCATCACCACTACTACAACTAACTCATTCAAAAACAACAAATTGTTTTCAACATATTTAAATAATTAACGAAATCATCACCAATACTACAACTAACTAATTCAAAAACAACAAATTGTTTTAAAAATATTTAAATAATTATCACCAATTCGACCATTGTATAGCTTTACCTCCTTTTGCATATAAACATAACATCCTAGAATAAGCATACTTTCTAGTGCTGCAAATGTTGAGGATCATAACGGCATGCGAGGATTGTGAGTGGTCCTAAAGCTAAAGATGCATCCCTTTCTCCATCTTTTAACGTTGTGCTCCTATAATTGTGGGTTATCAACCGGACTAACAATGGGTTCGACCTCAACATATGGGTCTTCATAGAGCTCAACATACGCTCCTACCAACAAACCTAGGTGATATAAGAAAACACAACCACTTTGGAAATCAAGAACACACAAGGCGAGAATCGTATTCATGATAAATAATTCTGATGGATCGATCACCGCAAACAGTTGGTCGCCAATTTTTTCCGACCAAAAAAGCCTTTATAGAAATATCATCTAAAACTTATATTCAAACTTTATGGCAACTCTACCATAGCAATATCGAACTAAAGGACAACAACGGCTGAAATGATTGGAACACAATTTTATTAAGAATGTATACTCTAAATTCATAGGTAACCACAACGGATTACCAATTAGCATTGTGAAATATGATTTTCTTACTTAAAACTTTTGTGATACGTGCAAGATCTACGGAAATTAAAAAGTTCAATAACATTATATTGAGTTCCAACTGTATGTCAACCCAAACTGTTATATCGTGACCATTTATAAAATTCTATAAACATACTTCCTCTTAGTTCATTTCTTCACCTTTATAGAGATTCAATATGATTGGATCACCTCATAGTTTATAACTTTAAAAAGTACCTTTATTTGAGATGCAACCCAACTGGATCATCTCAGATTTTAAAAAACTAAAAAAGTAAGACGATAACCATACATCATAACTTCAACAAATCAAACAACTATATCAACCCCCAAAAAACCCCCCAACAAACAGCATGATTTGTCTACAAAACCCAGTTCGCAAAATTAGAAAATAAACATAAATGATCAGAAAAGTTGTACTCTTTTATCTTTGACAGAAATAAAGTTGAGAGCCTTGGGAAATCATACCTTATACCAACTCTGTTTAGATTGTGTGAGATTAGGGTGACCTCAATGACCTCACCTTAGTTTCTGAGGGGCTTCCGTACATACCTTAAGTATCAATCAATTCAGGTTAGAAATTTACGCAACAACGATCATATGTCAAATTGTAAGAAGATTGAACTAAATTCAGAGATCAAAGAAAATTGAGAAACCTAACCTGCACATTTTTTGCATGTTAACCAACTCTGTTAGTTAGATTGTCGTCTCATGATTGCGGCCATCCAACAATTTCAAGAAATCAACAACCCACAAAAGTAAATCTGCCACACCTAAACAACCCAAACAAAAAACCATAAATCAAAAATGTGACAACTGGCACCAAACCGGTAAGTTCCGTACTATTTAATTAAAACTGCAATTATGTGTCTAAATGTCAACATAGTCTAATTACATACTATACAAGTGAATTCATGCACGTTTTATACTACAAGAATTACTTTACGATAGCGTTGCGTCAGAAATACTAGTAAACTCACCGGTAAGACACGTTGAGTCAATAAATCTGCAGAAAGCAGTCAGACAAAAGAATTGGGGCCTAGGTGTACGTCCAATGACAAGAATACATTAAAACCCAAGAATACATACATGGGTTAACACATAGACTTTCCGAAAGCTAAAATACGCATTAAAAAGCACCCGAAACACACTTTAAATGCTGAATTTTACATATTTAAGCAAAATTCAGCATTGTAACAAGATTGTAGCATGTAAAAATATGACAAATTGATCCAAAATACTTTCCTAAGTGTCGGGAATTGAAAGTATCACAAAAGGGGACACAAAGGACACTAAACGGTGCAATTTAGCACTTTAACGAACCGATATTTAACCGAATAACCGGACATTACCCGGGACATCAAAATATTACTAGAAACATTGTTTAATTATTTCTTGGCTAGTTATGGCCCCGAACACCCTAACATATTACATGATACATGAAACACTTAAACACAAGACCCTTACACTTAACACCCTCCACTAAATCACCTACATACCATGTAAACTTACATTTAACCCCCTCCCCCCATATATATTTTCGGCTCAAATGGGTGGCCCTACCACAAGATCACCCAAGCTTCTCTAAATCCCACTTAAATCTTTCTTAAGATTTGGTGTGTCTTCGTATGTACTATTGGAGACACTATACCCTTTGGATAATAGAACTATATGAGATTATAAGCAACCTACTTCTCATCATCTCCCACAACACAACTCTCCTCTCTCCCTCACATAAGCTACGGCCGAACAAGCCCCTCCACACCACCATTATTTTCGATCTCCTTCATCCATTCCAAGTGTGATACAAGGTGCTAGAAGGTCACTAACGAAGCTCGGTGCTCATGGAACTTGAAGGACCTCACTCGTTTGCTTTTATCCAATCCACCTTCATCTTGTTATTCCCTAGCTTCAAGCTAGTAGTAAGATCCTTTGAGCACTTGTTTACTTCCATTTTAGTTGGTTAAAAGATATAACATGTTGATTATCATAAGAACATTAAAAGACATGCACATGAATCTTGAAACATAAGGTGAAATATGATGATATCTTGATGAAATGATGTTGTTTAGTAGATGTGTAATGTTTGCTTGTTGATTACTAGAAATATTGATGTTGATCAATACATGAAGCTTGTTAGATTGTGATTAAACACATGATCTAGCAAGTTAGAGGATGATTATGTGTTAACACAAGAAGATCATCCTCATGTATAAACATGAACTTGATGAATAAATGATTTCTTGGAAAATAACAAACAAAGTAGGCTAGTAAACTTATAGATCTAAGATGTATGAATGGTTTTTCTAAAAGAACCAAGTTTAAAATGTGATTTTTAGAAGATCTTGGTTTTTACTTAAACCTACACTATTTTTATTAGAAAAACAAGTGTATAAACACTTATGAAACAAGAAAAATACAAAAGAAATATTTTTAGAAAAATCATCTTACAAGTTGTAAATGACTAACTCCTTCAAGAATGAGATTTACAAACAAACAACCATGTTTTTAAGGGTGACTAAACCTACTAAATAACATGGTAAGTTACTACAAGTTTTTACAAAAACTTCAAGTTCATGATGTAGTGAAATTACTTGATTTTGACACTCGGAAAGTGTTGAATAAGTTGATTATTGATTGTGATGATTTAAAAGAAAATAAACACATGTTTTGAAAACATGGGAAACCTCCATTTTTAGGGGAAACCATGTCAAAATTTATAAAAATTTTGACACTTAGAAAAATATAAGTTTTTGAGAAACTTATTCCCTAAAAATGTATCTAAAAACATTTACCAAGGTTTCCCTAATTTTTGTGTAAACTTCAAGTTAAGAAATGATGATTTCTTCAAGATAAAAATTGATATTAAGTACGTATATTATTGAGAAAAATATATATATTTATTGATCACCAAATTTTGTGCTAAGTGTATGTAGTATGTATTATGCGTGATAGTGTATTAGGACTTGAAAATACACTAAATACTCCTAAGGAGTGAAAATACAAAAATACACATACAACATGCTTAGACAAATACAAAAGAATATATTTATGAAAATATATTACTTGATAGAATAAATAACTTGGACAAGTTATGAACATGAAATGAAGTTTTGGACAAAATACATAATTCGGGTGAAAAATACAAGATACTTATATTTATTTTTGAGAAAATAATATAAGTAAGATACATAGTTAAAAATACAAATTATTTTTAACACAAGAACACATATACAAAAGATAGTGACTCGTACCTGTGCGATACAAGTCTAGTGACTAACGTTAATAAAACACGTTTAGGTCACGACGCAAAATAACCAAATCCGGTGAAGTTTACGGCGCAAGAAACACAAAGTTGTGATTTCATGCTCCCCTTTTTCTTTTAACTGTTTTCAGTTTTATAACTTCGGGGGTGAAATACATGTTACAAATGTTACAATATTTACAAATGGTATGATGGATACAAGAATTGAGGAATGATACGAGAAATCGTGTCACGAATAGGGTACCATAAGCACCATTAATCTATACATACTAAGACCGTAGAACAAAAGGTTAGATCTAATGGGTTTTCTGGCAGCCACACTCTTGGTGAAGAGCTGAACTCCCTACTGGAAGAAAGGATCTCCGCAGCTATCGCCCAGTACGAAGCGAACCGCACCGAACAAAGTGGAGGACCAAGCAATGCAAGACGTAATGGGAATGGAGATTCATCTAGAGGAAACGCAGCTCAGGCTGTACTTTCAAGCAGTTCCTCGACTGCAAACCGCTGAACTACGACGGCACTGGAGGTGTAGTGGTGTTTGTACGCTGGACGGAAAAGACTGATGCCACTATCCGCATGAGCAAGTGTACCGCGGATCAGCAAGTCACTTTTGCTACTGGGTTGTTTGTTGATGAAGCTTTGACTTGGTGGAATTTACAAGTCCAGACTCTGGGTGATGATGCCGCGTATGGCATGTCTTGGGATGAGCTGAAGGAGAAAATGAGAGAAAAGTATTGCTCTCGTGCTGAACTCCAAAGGCTGGAGACTGAGTTCTGGCACTTGACCATGGAAGGTGCTGACATTACTGGTTATACTCGAAGGTTCCACGATCTGTCTAGAGTGCTTCCCTATATGGTGACTCCCGAATTTAAGCGCGTTGAACGCTACATCTGGGGATTGGCCTCAGAATTTCGCAGCATGGTAACTTCACCCAAACCCGCAACAATCACTGAGGCTGTAACTCTGGTTGTCAGCCTTACTGAAGATGTTATCCGTATGGAGAAATTTTCATTGAACCCAACAGAAAAGACCGAGACGCATGCTGAGTCGTCTGGTGACAAGAAAAGGAAGCATGCGAACCTGAATCAAGCGACACGTAACAACAAGGGTTCCAACAAGAAGCGTGACACTAACCCGCCTTAGGAGGCGAAAACTCTTGCAACCATGAATGACGCTCCTGCCAAAAGATACCTGGGCACTATGCCCATTTGCAACAATTGCAAGCGTCATCACGAAGGGGTTTGTCGCATCCCAAAATGCGACAAGTGTGGAAAACTGGGTCACCATACTGAGGACTGTTGGGGGAAAAGGAAGGAACGGAAATGGAAACCGCAACGGTGCTGGTAATAGGAACAATGGTGGAAATGGCAATGGCAATGGTAACCGGAATGGTAATGGAGCTGGGCAGAACCAAGGATGCTTCAATTGTGGAAGCAAAGATCATTTCATAAAAGACTGCCCAAAGGGGAGCTCAGGCACGAGCATTCGTGATCGGAGCAAGGAACGCAAGCGAGGACCCTAATGTGGTCACCGGTACGTTTCTTGGTAACAATCACTTTGCATCCATATTATTTGACACCAGTGTTGATTATAGTTTCATGTCTGTGGAATTTAAACGTATGCTTGGGATAGAGCCTAGTAGATTGGATATTCCTTATTCCATAGAACTAGCCAATGGTAAACTTGTGGAATCGGGCGAAGTTGTTAGAGGCTGCACGTTAGAACTTGGTGAGCGAAAATTAAGCATCGATCTCTTACCTATTCAATTGGGTAGCTTCGATGTGGTGGTCGGGATGGACTGGTTGTCCAAGAACAAGGCTGAAGTTGTTTGTCACGAGAAAATCATTCGCATCCCCCTGACGAATGATGAAACTCTCATCGTACATGGAGAAAAATAAGACGTGCCTCTGCGAATCATCAGCTGTATGAAGGCACAGAAGTGCTTAAGGAAAGGATGTGTTGCCTTCCTAGCACACGTTGTAGATAAGAAGGTTGTGGAGCCAAAACTCGAAGACATTCCTGTGGTGAAGGAATTCCCTGATGTTTTTCCCGAAGATCTGCCAGGACTACCTCCGCAACGACAAGTCGAATTCCGTATAGACTTGGTTCCAGGAGCTGCTCCTGTAGCCAAGGCACCCTATCGGCTTGCACCATCCGAAATGCAAGAATTATCTACACAACTCCAGGAGTTGTTGGATAAAGGATTCATAAGGCTAAGCTTCTCACCTTGGGGAGCTCCAGTATTGTTCGTGAAGAAAAAGGATGGAACTCTACGGATGTGTATCGATTACAGGGAACTGAACAAGCTCACAATCAAGAATCGGTATCCACTACCGAGGATTGATGACTTATTTGATCAATTGCAAGGATTGAGCTACTATTCCAAGATCGACCTTTGATCTGGATACCATCAGTTAAGGATACAAGAGGAAAGCATACCGAAGACTGCATTCAGAACACGCTATGGGCATTACGAGTTCCTTGTGATGCCATTCGGACTGATGAATGCGCCAGCGGTATTTATGGATCTGATGAACCGCGTATGCAAACCATATCTCAATAAATTCATGATTATATTTATCGATGATATCCTGATTTACTCGCGAACGAGAAAAGAGAACGAGAAACACCTCAAAACCATTTTGGAACTACTAAAGAAAGAGAAACTTTATGGGAAATTCTCCAAGTGCGAATTTTGGATTCGCGAAGTACAGTTTCTTGGTCACGTTGTGAACGAGAAGGGCATTCATGTAGACCCATCCAAGATAGAAGCAATAAAGAATTGGGAAGCCCCCAAAACCCCAACTGAAGTTCGACAATTTTTGGGCTTAGCGGGCTATTACCGACGGTTTATTGAGAATTTCTCAAAGATAGCTCAACCGCTAACTACCCTCACACAGAAAGACAAGAAGTACGACCGAGGTGACAAGCAGGAAGAAGCCTTCCAGCTACTTAAAAATAAGTTATGCGATGCACCAATACTATCATTACCCGAAGGCACTGAAGACTTCGTGGTATACTGCGACGCTTCACGACAAGGTTTGGGTTGCGTGCTCATGCAACTCCAGAAAGTCATCGCTTATGCTTCAAGACAATTGAAGGTACATGAAAGAAACAATACCACTCACGACTTGGAACTCAGCGCGGTGGTATTCGCCTTGAAGATCTGGCGACACTATTTATATGGTACACGATGTACAATCTTCCCAGATCACAAAAGCCTGCAACACATATTTGATCAGAAGGAATTAAACATGCGTCAACGATGATGGGTCGAACTGCTAAATGATTATGACTGTGAGATTAAGTACCATCCTGGAAAGTCAAACGTTGTAGCAGACGCATTAAGTCAAAAAGAAAGGATTAAGGCCCTAAGGGTTCGAGCATTGGAAATGACTATTCGAACGAACCTCACTGCACGTATTCATGACGCACAACAAGAAGCCCTTAAGATGGAAAACCGTAAAGCTGAATACCTCCGGGGTATGTTGAAATATATGGTGCCAAATGAAGGGGGAACCTTATACTTTGAGAAGCGTATTTGGGTTCCACTCTATGGTGGTATACGAGAAGTCATCCTTGATGAAGCGCACAAGTCAAAATACTCGATCCATCCAGGATTGGACAAAATGTATCAAGACTTAAAGGAATATTATTGGTGGCCGAGACTCAAGAGTGACGTTGTTGTTTATGTTGGAAAGTGCCTAACCTGTGCTAAGGTTAAGGCTGAATATCAGAAACCGTCCGGCCTACTACAACAACCAGAGATTCCCATGTGGAAGTGGGAGCAAATCTCGATGGATTTCATAACGAAATTACCCAAGACCCCTACAGGGACGATATGATATGGGTGATAGTTGATCGATTGACGAAATCTGCGCATTTCCTACCAATCCGAGAGAAGGATAGCACGGGAAAGCTTGCTGAGATATACTTAAAAGAAATTGTGGCACGTCATGGAGTGCCTATCTCAATTATTTCAGACAGATATGGACGCTTTATCTCAAGAATCTGGCAATCCTTTCAGGAAGCCTTTGGATCTCAATTAGATCTAAGCACGGCCTTCCATCCGCAAACAGACGGTCAGAGCGAACGAACAATACAAACACTAGTAGATATGCTTCGCGCATGTGTTATGGACTTAGGCGGCAGCTGGGATACTCATCTACCTTTAGTTGAGTTTTCCTACAATAACAGTTATCATACAAGTATAAAGGCCGCACCGTTCGAAGCTCTGTATGGCCGCAAGTGCCGCTTGCCCTTATGTTGGGCAGACGCTGGAGATAAACGAATGGTTGGTCCCGAACTTGTACAAGAGACAACCGACAAGATTATGCAGATCCGAGAGCGCATTAAGGCGACTCGAGATCGACAAAAGAGCTACGCTGATCAAAGACGAAAACCATTAGAATTCGAGGTGGGAGACAAAGCTTTGTTGAAGGTCTCACCTTGGAAGGGCGTAGTAAGATTCGGAAAATGTGGAAAGCTGAACCCACGATACATCGGACCATTCAAGATCTTAGAAAGAATTGGTACCATGGCATACAAGTTGGAATTACCGGAAGAACTTAATGGAGTACATGATACGTTCCATGTATCCAACCTCAAGAAGAGTCCAACATAAGAAAACGTGATCATCCCTACGGATGAAGTGCATATTGATGACACCCTCCGATTTACAGAACAACCCGTTGAGGTTACAGACTGGAATGTCAACAAGACCAGGAGGAGCAGTGACAAACTTGTCAAAGTACGTTGGAACTCTAAGCACGGACCCGAGTACACATGGGAACGTGAAGACCAGTTCAAAGAAAGTACCCCCACCTGTTCAAGAATACTCCTGCAAGAGTTAGTTCAGCCTGAATTTCGGGACGAAATTCTTTTAACGGGGGGAGACTGTGACAACTGGCACCAAACCGGTAAGTTCCGTACAATTTAATTAATACTTAATAACTGCAATTATGTGTTTAAAGGCCAACATAGTCTGATTACATACTATACAAGTGAATTCATGCACGTTTTATATACTACAAGAATTACTTTACGATAGCGTTGCGTCAGAAATACTAGTAAACTCACCGGTAAGACACGTTGTGTCAACAAATCTGCAGAAAGCAGTCAGATAAAAGAATTGGGGCCCAGGTGTAGGTCCAATGACAAGAATACATTAAAACCCAAGAATACATACAAGGGTTAACACATAGACTTCCCGAAAGCTAAAATACGCACTAAAAAGCACCCGAAACACACTTTAAATGCTGAATTTTACATATTTCAGCAAAATTCAGCATTGTAACACGATTGTAGCATGTAAAAATATGACAAATTGATCCAGAATACTTTCCTAAGTGTCGGGAATTGAAAGTATCACAAAAGGGGACACAAAGGATACTAAACGGTGCAATTTAGCACTTTAACGAACCGGTATTTAACCGAATAACCGGACATTACCCGGGACATCAAAATATTACTAGAAACATTGTTTAATTATTTCTTGGCTAGTTATGGGCCCCGAACACCCTAACATATTACATGATACATGAAACACTTAAACACAAGACCCTTACACTTAACACCCTCCACTAAATCACCTACTTACCATGTAAACTTACATTTAACCCCCCCATATATATTTTCGGCTCAAATGGGTGGCCTTACCACAAGATCACCCAATCTTCTCTAAATCCCACTTAAATCTTTCTTAAGATTTGGTGTGATCTTCGTATGTACTATTGGAGACACTATACCCTTTGGATAATAGAACCATATGAGATTATAAGCAACCTACTTCTCATCATCTCCCACAACACAACTCTCCTCTCTCCCTCACATTAGCTACGGCCGAACAAGCCCCTCCACACCACCATTATTTTCGATCTCCTTCATCCATTCCAAGTGTGATACAAGGTACTAGAAGGTCACTAACGAAGCTCGGTGCTCACGGAACTTGAAGGACCTCACTCGTTTGCTTTTATCCACTCCACCTTCATCTTGTTCTTCCCTAGCTTCAAGCTAGTAGTAAGATCCTTTGAACACTTGTTTACTTCCATTTTAGTTGGTTAAAAGATATAACATGTTGATTATCATAAGAACATTAAAAGACATGCACATGAATCTTGAAACATAAGGTGAAATATGATGATATCTTGATGAAATGATGTTGTTTAGTAGATGTGTAATGTTTGCTTGTTGATTACTAGAAATATTGATGTTGATCAATACGTGAAGCTTGTTAGATTGTGATTAAACACGTGATCTAACAAGTTAGAGGATGATTATGTGTTAACACAAGAAGATCATCCTGATGTATAAACATGAACTTGATGAATAAATGATTTCTTGGAAAACAACAAACAAAGTAGGCTAGTAAACTTATAGATCTAAGATGTATGAATGGTTTTTCTAAAAGAACCAAGTTTAAAATGTGATTTTTAGAAGATCTTGGTTTTTACTTAAACCTACACTATTTTTATTAGAAAAACAAGTGTATAAACACTTATGAAACAAGAAAAATACAAAAGAAATATTTTTAGAAAAATCATCTTACAAGTTGTAAATGACTAACTCCTTCAAGAATGAGATTTACAAACAAACAACCATGTTTTTAAGGGTGACTAAACCTACTAAATAACATGGTAAGTTACTACAAGTTTTTACAAATACTTCAAGTTCATGATGTAGTGAAATTACTTGATTTTGACACTCGGAAAGTGTTGAATAAGTTGATTATTGATTGTGATGATTTAAAAGAAAATAAACACATGTTTTGAAAACATGGGAAACCTCAATTTTTAGGGGAAACCATGTCAAAATTTTTATAAATTTTGACACTTAGAAAAATATAAGTTTTTGAGAAACTTAATTCCTAAAAATGTATCTAAAAACATTTACCAAGGTTTCCCTAATTTTTGTGTAAACTTCAAGTTAAGAAATGATGATTTCTTCAAGATAAAAATTGATATTAAGTATGTATATTTTTGAGAAAAATATATATATTTATTGATCACCAAATTTTGTGCTAAGTGTATGTAGTATGTATTATGCGTGATAGTGTATTAGGACTTGAAAATACACTAAATACTCCTAAGGAGTGAAAATACAAAAATACACATACAACATGCTTAGACAAATACAAGAGAATATATTTATGAAAATATATTACTTGATAGAATATATAACTTGGACAAGTTATGAACATGAAATGAAGTTTTGGACAAAATACATGATTCGGGTGAAAAATACAAGATACTTATATTTATTTTTGAGAAAATAATATAAGTTAGATACATAGTTAAAAATATAAATTATTTTTAACACAAGAACACATATACAAAAGATAGTGACTCGTACTTGTTCGATACAAGTCTAGTGACTAACGTTAATAAAACACGTTTAGGTCACGACGCTAAATAAGCAAATTCGGTGAAGTTTACGGCGCAAGAAACGCAAAGTTGTGAGTTCATGCTCCCCCTTTTCTTTTAACTGTTTTCAGTTTTATAACTTCGGGGGTGAAATACATGTTACAAATGTTACAATATTTACAAATGGTATGATGGATACAAGAATTGAGGAGTGATACGAGAAATCGTGTCACGAATAGGGTACCATAAGCACCATTAATCGTGTACATATTAAGACCACAGAACAAAAGGTTAGATCTAATGGGTTTTCGGGCAGCCACACTCTTGGTGAAAACTAGTACCGAGTAGTGCTTTTGTGTCTCCATCATGAATCGATAACTAGAAAAATGCCTATGGTTTGGATGCTTCCTATGTCGTGTCACATGTTAATGGCCTTGCAACCCATTAAAAACTTGATACATACAGAAATACTTGATTTATACAAAATACATACCATGTTTTTCATACAAAGTATACAAACGTTCAATACAAGAACTGCATGAATTCACACCAACATTATGTTGACGTTTTTCCAAAACTCACATGTATTTCAGGTAACTAAAAGTGGATGTGCGCGCGGTCTTACTCATGCTCTTGGATATCGTTTATGTTTATCGATGAATAAAGTTGTAAACCTTTCAGACAATATGTTGTCTCATGATGTAAACACTTAAACTATGATTTCAGTTATGTAATGTTTAGCATTTTGAAGTTATTTTTATGAGCATGTAGTCTGTTTGCCAGTCGTATGCAATGAAAACCTTTCATGATCACACCTCGTGCTTCCGCCTAAGAAAGGGGTGTGACAAAAAACCTGAAAAAAGTCATTCGAGCAAGCGTGTGAAGGCGCAATTCCTTGCCAAGCAGAGTGGTATGGCCGTTAAAGATTTTCTTCAAGATAAATTGAGGGTTCAACATGGGTGTTGAAGTAAATGTGGGGTAGGCTCCTCAAATCAAAGGGATTATCAGAACGCAGAAAAAATGTTAAAAGCGATGATTCAAAGAGTAGTCTTTTGCTGTGTATCATAGCAATTTGTAGCAGAGTATACAGTGACAGTTTATCAACTGGTCTGTTGTTCAAAAAATAGTTTATTAATTGGTCTGAGGCGTGATTAAATTGTTAAAAGTATCATGAATTGAACAAAATGTTTAAAGCACAATAGGCCAAAAAAGAAAAACTTTTTTTTCTAACTTATGAGTTTGTATAAAGACCTAGCGGTGCCAAAGAGACATATTTCACTTCAAACAATAATCATAATTCCATAACATTGACTACACAAAGTACCAGATACAACCTCATGATTTCATAAGTCTGGAAAACTCAATCTAAAAAAAAAGATCAACATATTTCAAAAAAACCTAAAAAGCCTCTAATTCAAAGAGCTAGGGCTCCATAACTACGTCTTCAAACTCTCACAACAATTTCAAGTGAACTAGACCTATTTATGATTCAAGTAAATGGAGAAATTATACACAACATATTTCAACAAAAATCAATCCAAATTGCATCTATTAACATCATAAAGTAGTTCAACAAACAACTAATAGTTGTATGCTCAAATTTCACAAATTAGATGATGAAACCCAACAAATAACAAAAGAGGCGAAACGAAAATCATAATATATTATATCGAAATACAGAGAGAATAATTAAAGTGAAAGAATTTACCATCGATTACTAATTTATCGCCATCACCAATTTGAATGAGAGATAAATCAGATTTTTTTGGTGCACGAAGTTGGTTGCTGAAGTTTGGACGAATTTTGCAGAGGAGGGTGGTGGAAATGGTGAACAGTAACACCCCGAAAATGGGTTTGGTGATCAAACCACATTAGCACTAAAAGACGGGTAAAATACCGTTAGTGGTAAAACTTACCCGGTAAATATTAGGATTTAAATAATTAATCCTAATATTAAATAAGAAGTGAATAAAAGCTTTTAATGAAATGAAATTTATAAGAGGCCGAGTAACGGGATTTAAAATAAACTTAGTCATAGATTCCCCGAACCCACTAATTTAACTAGGAATATTTAACCTAGTTAATAAGTGGGGAATATTGTTAGAAATAAGTAGGTTGTGCCCTACTTAATTAACTAACCAAACATGAGGGGCCAAAATGGGATAACTTGAAAATGGTTTTATTAAACTAAATAAAATAACACAACACACACACACACAAGAGTGTGTGGTGCGTGTTCTGGTTCGACCAGGAAGGGGCTCCAAGGAGCAAGAACCCTAACTCAACCAAATCCATCAAATTGAAGGTCAAATCTAGCCCGAAGCGGATGCATGAACACATATTAATGATCACCTAGTCGTGGGGATCACAAGGTATGTTGAATTGTATGATTTAGTGATACTTTGAGATTATGATGAACAATCATAATCGAAATTCTGAGATCAATGTTGAATCTATGAGTGTTATTATGATGAAATCTTCGTTTAGAAACAAACCCTAGTTGAAAAACTTGATGAATTGGTGTCAACACTAGGGATTTGATAATTACCCCATTATGTGCTAAGTGGGTTTTATGACAATATGATGAACACTCGGATTAGAGTGTTAAATTGATGGATATTGATTGTTATGATATAAGCTCTTGATGTAATTCATGAACACTAGATATAGATGTTTGATTTTGATGTAAATCTTGGTGAAAATAGCTAGTTAGGGACTAGTTAGTAAATATGTAAAACTATGCACATTAGGTGTTTGTTAAAATGCCTAAATGAGAACTAAGTATTGATAATGTGCCTAATTGAGTCTTGTGAACTTGTTAGTGCAATCATATGTGTTAATTGGTGATTTGACTTTTAAATAGTCAAACCGACCATTAATAAGATCGAATGGTAATTGTGATAGAAAATATGTAAGATGGAATAGTCATAATTAATGATGACTAATATAACCGTCTTACGAATTATGACGATAGTTTGACGCTTGACAAGCTAGGTGGAGGCTTGGAAAGGAAGCGGGTCAAACGAAGCAAGCATGAAGGAAAAACGTAATTCGGATGCAAGGTAAGTATAGCTTACACTAGTCATATAGTTTAGAATGACCTTTTTGTTGTTTGATTTCGAACAAGACAAATGGGAAATTGAGATATGGTGTTCCCGGTGTGTAGTCGTAGGGAACAAGATAACCCATAAGGGTAAAATTGAAATTTGGACACTTGTTGACAATAATCATTGGTTTTGAAAGATACATATTACGTAAGCCTTAATAGGACAAAAAGTGTTAAGAGGTGGTTATAGTTAAAACGACCGTGCGGTGTAAATCGGAACGAGTCGTGTAGACGAGATGGCAATAAGCTTTATCTCGCCAATATCATCGGTCATTTAGACCAACGGGTCAAAAGGTGGAAATACCACTTTTTGACAATATCGGCTAATGGTTTGATGAGTTGTTTGATTTCAGAAATAAATATCGAGTGGATATTTACATCGCTATTACCTAGTAAATATTGAGGCAAGGTTCTTAAATGGGTCAATGTAATGATCCGAGCCAGGTACGCATAATAAGAAAAACTCTCATTTAAATGTAAGGCTAATGAGAGTTAAACGAAGTCTAAATTAAATTTTTGGTTACTTTAATAGGTAAACCAAATGCTACGGACGATGGTCATTATATTTGAAAGGCCTAGTGCCCTTTCAAATAAAATCATAGTTAAAAGATCGGAGTTGGGTTAAGCAAGTAACTAAAAGTCATTCGTCGTAAATGAAGGACTAATATTGACCAAAACGCCCTTGTAGGCTAAATTGAACAAACAACCCTTAAAGGTTGTTTGGAAATGAGTTTTACAACTAAACAATTACTTAGGAGTAGTATAGAAGTTGAAAGATGTAAAACGTTAGTCAAATGGCTCTATTCGAGTGTTTGCCGTAAAATAACTATTTGAATGGTAATTTCTGGTATATATAAATCATCACATCGAATCCACCATAAATATAGTTGTGGTGGAATATCCTTTGTTAAGAAATGTGGATATATGTATTTAGAAATGAATGAAAGCAATTGGTGCTTAAAATATGCTGGAACACCTCAAACGGGTCAAAATAAGCATATGGGTGAAAATGGGTTAAAGAATGTATATAATTCTATAATTGGAACCCAATATTGTAGACATCCTTGAATTTAATAGGTTTATGAGAAATAAGGGTCAAACAAACTTGTATGTTTGATAAAATCACGAACGGGTCAAATTTTGGTAAAAGATTAATAAGCCGAAGACTTAAAAGTCTTGAATTTTATCAAGCCGGATGTTGGATTTTAACTCCATATGATGGAGAATCAAATTACAAACATGTAGGAAGAAACTGTAGGTCAAACGGATAAGCGGTTTGAAAGATACGAAAGATTTCGTGTCAAATTACGTCAAAATGGAAAGGCTGAACCCAGGGTCCACCGTAATTTACGGTCCCACCGTAATTTACGGTGGAGATGATTTATTTACGGTGGTGGCCCACTGTTTTACGGTAGAAAAGCTTGAACCCAGGTGCCACCGTAAATTACGGTCCCACCGTAATTTACGGTGGAGATTTTTATATATTTTGTTTTTTTTTAAATTGAAAAATCAATTGTTTCCCGGACATCGTTCGGACATGATTTAAACCCCGTATGACTAAAGCATTTCATGTTATTGAAATGTAGGTACTTTTGATGCCGGAAGACGATCAAGCTCAGTGAAGAACCGAACACGATAAAGACACACGCTTCCGCACTTTGACACATAGTAAATTTTAAACAAAGAATTTAATCACGTTATGTAGAATAACTCTTGATTTGTAAAAGTTTTAATAAATCCATATTCCAAATGTATTATGTAATCTTAATTACATGATTGTTTTACGTAAAATTTACGTTAAACCTTGAATAATAAGAACGGGTGTTACAAGTTGGTATCAGAGCCCAGGTTTAAGAGATTCGAATATGGTGGGGAGGAACCATGCTTGGACTTAAACCTTATGCTCTTGACAAAGAATAGTGTTTGGTTCGAGGCTTGATCGCAAATCCGGTAAGTACAAGTATGTTAATAGCTTAGCATGCTAAAGTGTTGTAAACAACACATAGGGCTATCGTGTGATACACGTTACCCCAATTAAAATGATTGATATAGTTGACGAAAATACGCGCGTTGACGTGTAAAGTAGAAAAAGCTTTGTATTAGAATACGGGCGATTATTGAAGTAGATGTCACTAACTTTTGTAAATGTTTTAATTGAAGGACACTCGCGTTTGAAGACGACGAGAGTCAAATGAATTGTGAATATAATGATAGAACGGTCCAAAGTATGAAGAGAGGAGCATGCTCACCGAGGACTAAATCGCGTAACGACCGCGAACAAGGTTAATGGCAAGGAACGCCCGTTGGGGCAAACATTACCAGGTGCACATTTTAAATAATCGCACAAATAGTAATATGCAACAATTAAGTAGAAACTGAAAGTTGCATAATGTAGATTAAAAACTTGGAAAAACCCGAATAGAAAATGTATTTGGGATATTGTTTCCAAGAGAAACAAATAGAGGCGTTACTTACATAGGGCGTGATGTGAAAACCATAAAAAGGTCATGTGTGTCATGTGTTAATCGCTTACTCTGGCCAAGTAAGTAGTGACATATGATACCATGAACTTCTTATGGCGGGCACGTTTACATCCGATGTAGTAAGGACAGTGTGAATGGGGGCTAACTTAAAAGTACCCAAATGAATCAGATAAGCAAAATGTTTGATGATAATGTAAACGCACAACCGAGTGACGGAAGCGTATTACATCAGGATAATGAGCCCAAATGAAGGGACAAAGAAGCATGTAAAATGATTTAGACAAGTATTGGGAGGGAGTGTACTTACACTCGAACCCAGAAAAACACAAGCATGTAAATTGATTTAGACAAGTATTGGGAGGGAGTGTACTTACACTCGAACCCAGAAAACGCAAGCATGTAAAATGATTTAGACAAGTATTGGGAGGGAGTGTACTTACACTCTAACCCAGAAAAACACAAGCATGTAAATTGATTTAGACAAGTATTGGGAGGGAGTGTACTTACACTCGAACCCAGAAAAACACAAGCATGTAAATTGATTTAGACAAGTATTAGGAGGGAGTGTACTTACACTCGAACCCAGAAAACGCAAGCATGTAAAATGATTTAGACAAGTATTGGGAGGGAGTGTACTTACACTCGAACCCAGAAAACGCAAACATGTAAAATGATTTAGACAAGCCTTTGGAAGGGAGTGTACTTACACTCGAACCCGGAAAATGCGAATATGTCCCTAAACGAGTCGTTTTTGTAAAACGTCAAACTTAAAGACAAAGTCGGAATATAAAAATGAAGCGAGGTCTTAATGCATACCGAGAGGGTTGCAATAATAACGACTTCAGTAAAACACCTGGTGGATGGGTAAGAATTAAACACATGCGTAAACCAAGAGACGTGAACGCGGGTTGAAAAATCGAAGTAACTTGGAGTACGAGTTATGACTATAAAATCTCGTATATAGAAATTGTGAGTAAATATGTTCAACTATTCGAAGTCGAAAGGGTTGAACAAAGAATAAAGTTGATTGTTTATAAGTGATGGATTTCACATTAATAGGTCAAACATGTTGAATACAATATAACGCCGAATGGCACAAATGAGCACTAGCCAGATAAAGGTAGCGTTAAATGCAAGAGAATAATGAGCCCGATAATGGGATATGACCAAATAAGAATAAATTATGGACTGTCAATATCCTGGTATGGATGATTGACAAAAGTTAAAGGGAAGATTCTAAAACTAAAACTTCGGTTTTAGTAAGAAATAATGTTTTTACAAACATAAATTCTGATAGGAATTTAAATAGTAAGCATGAAAGATACAAGTCTTGACACTGATAGGCGCAAGACGATATATTCGAAAAGTGATATTTTCGAAAATGAAAATTTGATATAAATTAAACATGAAGTAACAAAATCACGGTCAAGAAATGTAATGTGAAGTAGAATCACAATATAACCAAGCAAGCGGTAAAGAGTAACTGGACTAATAAGTCTAATTAGTGAGACATGTCAAGGTCATTTAAATAAATTTGGTTTGCTTGTAAGCGGTAGGTTCGGTATAACTGAACCGAATAAATAAATCTGAAAACAAAAGAAAGTATTGCTAAAAGTGAAATATTTCACTAAGGACCCTTAAACGGGTCGAGGTGACAAATGCACCAAGAGTTCGATAATATATAAAAGCGATGGAAATCGCTAAGTTAACTAAACTAGTAAAAATAACGGAATTACGTTATTTCAAGTTACATTATGTCATATGAGATACGTAGAGGTTCTGTAACCAAAAAGATATTACCATAATTTTTCTGGTAATGCTAACAATTGGTTAAAGTATGAGTAATGCTTAAGAGATTACTCAAGTCAAACGCATTGAGTTTAGAAACTCAATGAACTATGTAAGCAAGGTTTCGAGGACGAAACCTCTTTAAGGGGGGTAGACTTGTAACACCCCGAAAATGGGTTTGGTGATCAAACCACATTAGCCCTAAAAGACGGGTAAAATACCGTTAGTGGTAAAACTTACCCGGTAAATATTAGGATTTAAATAATTAATCCTAATATTAAATAAGAAGTGAATAAAAGCTTTTAATGAAATGAAATTTATAAGAGGCCGAGTAACGGGATTTAAAATAAACTTAGTCATAGATTCCCCGAACCCACTAATTTAACTAGGAATGTTTAACCTAGTTAATAAGTGGGGAATATTGTTAGAAATAAGTAGGTTGTGCCCTACTTAATTAACTAACCAAACATGAGGGGCCAAAATGGGATAACTTGAAAATGGTTTTATTAAACTAAATAAAATAACACAACACACACACACAAGAGTGTGTGGTGCGTGTTCTGGTTCGACCAGGAAGGGGCTCCAAGGAGCAAGAACCCTAACTCAACCAAATCCATCAAATTGAAGGTCAAATCTAGCCCGAACCGGATGCATGAACACATATTAATGATCACCTAGTCGTGGGGATCACAAGGTATGTTGAATTGTATGATTTAGTGATACTTTGAGATTATGATGAACGATCATAATCGAAATTTTGAGATCAATGTTGAATCTATGAGTGTTATTATGATGAAATCTTCGTTTAGAAACAAACCCTAGTTGAAAAACTTGATGAATTGGTGTCAACACTAGGGATTTGATAATTACCCCATTATGTGCTAAGTGGGTTTTATGACAATATGATGAACACTCGGATTAGAGTGTTAAATTGATGGATATTGATTGTTATGATATAAGCTCTTGATGTAATTCATGAACACTAGATATAGATGTTTGATTTTGATGTAAATCTTGGTGAAAATAGCTAGTTAGGGACTAGTTAGTAAATATGTAAAACTATGCACATTAGGTGTTTGTTAAAATGCCTAAATGAGAACTAAGTATTGATAATGTGCCTAATTGAGTCTTGTGAACTTGTTAGTGCAATCATATGTGTTAATTGGTGATTTGACTTTTAAATAGTCAAACCGACCATTAATAAGATCGAATGGTAATTGTGATAGAAAATATGTAAGATGGAATAGTCATAATTAATGATGACTAATATAACCGTCTTACGAATTATGACGATAGTTTGACGCTTGACAAGCTAGATGGAGGCTTGGAAAGGAAGCGGGTCAAACGAAGCAAGCATGAAGGAAAAACGTAATTCGGATGCAAGGTAAGTATAGCTTACACTAGTCATATAGTTTAGAATGACCTTTTTGTTGTTTGATTTCGAACAAGACAAATGGGAAATTGAGATATGGTGTTCCCGGTGTGTAGTCGTAGGGAACAAGATAACCCATAAGGGTAAAATTGAAATTTGGACACTTGTTGACAATAATCATTGGTTTTGAAAGATACATATTACGTAAGCCTTAATAGGCCAAAAAGTGTTAAGAGGTGGTTATAGTTAAAACGACTGTGCGGTGTAAATCGGAACGAGTCGTGTAGACGAGATGGCAATAAGCTTTATCTCGCCAATATCATCGGTCATTTAGACCAACGGGTCAAAAGGTGGAAATACCACTTTTTGACAATATCGGCTAATGGTTTGATGAGTTGTTTGATTTCAGAAATAAATATCGAGTGGATATTTACATCGCTATTACCTAGTAAATATTGAGGCAAGGTTCTTAAATGAGTCAATGTAATGATCCGAGCCAGGTACGCATAATAAGAAAAACTCTCATTTAAATGTAAGGCTAATGAGAGTTAAACGAAGTCTAAATTAAATTTTTGGTTACTTTAATAGGTAAACCAAATGCTACGGACGATGGTCATTATATTTGAAAGGCCTAGTGCCCTTTTAAATAAAATCATAGTTAAAAGATCGGAGTTGGGTTAAGCAAGTAACTAAAAGTCATTCGTCGTAAATGAAGGACTAATATTGACCAAAACACCCTTGTAGGCTAAATTGAACAAACAACCCTTAAAGGTTGTTTGGAAATGAGTTTTACAACTAAACAATTACTTAGGAGTAGTATAGAAGTTGAAAGATGTAAAACGTTAGTCAAATGGCTCTATTCGAGTCTTTGCTGTAAAATAACTATTTGAAGGGTAATTTCTGGTATATATAAATCACCACATCGAATCCACCATAAATATAGTTGTGGTGGAAGATCCTTTGTTAAGAAATGTGGATATATGTATTTAGAAATGAATGAAAGCAATTGGTGCTTAAAATATGCTTGAACACCTCAAACGGGTCAAAATAAGCATATGGGTGAAAATGGGTTAAAGAATGTATATAATTCTATAATTGGAACCCAATATGTTAGACATCCTTGAATTTAATAGGTTTATGAGAAATAAGGGTCAAACAAACTTGTATGTTTGATAAAATCACGAACGGGTCAAATTTTGGTAAAAGATTAATAAGCCGAAGACTTAAAAGTCTTGAATTTTATCAAGCCGGATGTTGGATTTTAACTCCATATGATGGAGAATCAAATTACAAACATGTAGGAAGAAACGGTAGGTCAAACGGATAAGCGGTTTGAAAGATACGAAAGATTTCGTGTCAAATTACGGCAAAATGGAAAGGCTGAACCCAGGGTCCACTGTAATTTACGGTCCCACCGTAATTTACGGTGGATATGATTTATTTACGGTGGTGGCCCACTGTTTTACGGTAGAAAAGCTTGAACCCAGGTGCCACCGTAAATTACGGTGCCACCGTAATTTACGGTGGAGATTTTTATATATTTT
This sequence comes from Helianthus annuus, assembly GCF_002127325.2. Classification (NCBI taxonomy): domain Eukaryota; kingdom Viridiplantae; phylum Streptophyta; class Magnoliopsida; order Asterales; family Asteraceae; genus Helianthus; species Helianthus annuus. The sequence goes on along the minus strand of NC_035438.2, from coordinate 97,565,794 downwards.
GTTTTTTTTTTAAATTGAAAAATCAATTGTTTCCCGGACATCGTTCGGACATGATTTAAACCCCGTATGACTAAAGCATTTCATGTTATTGAAATGTAGGTACTTTTGATGCCGGAAGACGATCAAGCTCAGTGAAGAACCGAACACGATAAAGACACACGCTTCCGCACTTTGACACATAGTAAATTTTAAACAACGAATTTAATCACGTTATGTAGAATAACTCTTGATTTATAAAAGTTTTAATAAATCCATATTTCCAAATGTATTATGTAATCTTAATTACATGATTGTTTTACGTAAAATTTACGTTAAACCTTGAATAATAAGAACGGGTGTTACATGAACGACTGTGGTGATTTGGTACACAGATCCGACGCCGTCATGGACACCCAGAAAATCACCGGTAACAGCAGGTGAACACCCCTTTCTCTCTCTCTAAAAAAAGCCCCCTCATCTGGATTCTAGAAAGTGAGAGTGTGTCAAAGTTGGGGGGTGTGAGATTCCAAGATCCTGCAGGTTTGATGGAGTTTTGGTCCCGAGATAACCGGTTTGGTGAAGTATTATTGAAAAGAAAGGAGTAGTAGTAGAATCGACACCGAACAAGTCAATTTAATCTGGTTTCTATTCAAATGTTTGAAGTTACATACCCGCGGAACAAGTTGGACAACATCTCCCCTCAGGGAACCAAAGCTTATCCAAAACAAGACCCCAACACACCTATATATAGACTAAGTGCATTCATACAAACCTACCCAATCCATTCGTACGAACCCAGGTGTGTGTCTTGTGCATCCGTACGAATCAACAACTTAGTCCATTCGTACGAAACAACTATTACATCACAAAACCTTTTGATTCGTAACGGATATCATACTATTCTATACAATATTCAACACATGCTCTATCTAGCCTATTCGCATAGTGGCGGGCATACGTAATATGCACCAACAGATTCCCCCTTGGCCGTCATTGTCGAATCGTCTTTTTGTCTCTTTGAAAACCTAGAGTCGTGTTTTGAATATTCTGCAACTTCAATCTGACATCTTGAAATCTTCAATAGATTCCCCCTTGATTGATGATCCGGGTTTGCTTTGACAATGTTATACACACATTCCCCCTGAAGTGAATCTTCAGGTCTTTGTTTGCACAATTCACGACTCCTCCTCTGAATTGCTAAACTGCAATCTTCACGAATAATCACCAACTTGAAACTAATCAATGTTGCTTCTCTGTTTTGGCTTTAACCACATCCGTGTTTGATTTTTGATATATCATTTCAGCACCATCGATCGCGCATTCTGCCTGCTTGTTCTTTTAATGTACAAAAACCTAACCGGCAATTGATAGAAACTTCGAATACCTCATGGTTAACTTCAAAAATGTGATTACCCACGAAAATCTGACATCCCGTTTTCTATGATCACCTTTAACCACCTTCCAGAATGATAGATCAGTATAAACAGTAATCTCCACAATCAACAAATCTTCATTGGATAACAACTCATCTGGTAACGCATTCAGATCGCAGAAGCTTTCGTCCACGATCAGATTCACATTCCCAGACAATCTGAAGTCGGAACCACCCAAATACAGTTGCATCGTCACAAATTTCAAAAATGCTGGAATTTCAATATGAAATTTTTATTCCCCCTCGTTTTTGCAAATTCTGACGTCTTATCACTGAATTCCCCCTCAAATTGGGCAATCCAATTCTTTCTGTTCTCTGAAAAACTTGACTATGCCGAAAATATGACAGTTTTGCCTCGAAACGTCATTTTTCATCATTTCGGATTTTACGTTACGGCCCATTAATAGTCAGATAACCCAGACAATAAACATTCTGCACCAGTATCATGACTACCCCACTAATTTCCACAATATGTGATCGCATCATCAAATCTGTTCGCTTAAGCCCCGGACGGTGTCCCCGAATAACCCAGCTTGGGTGTAAAAAACTCGAAAAAATTTTCAAACACCAAATTTTTTCTGGAGACTCATCTCGTCACTGCGATCAAAAAATGCCTTTTTTAGACATTTTCTCCTTCGTACGAACCTACTCCATTCTTACGAATGGGCTGATTTGGAACGAATTGACATTTTGAACAAATGGGAGGTCGGTTCGTAAGAATTTGTCCATTCGTAAGAATTTGGACATGAGTTGATTCGTACAAATATGGTCATGAGTTGATTTGTATGAATCTGTGCATTCGTACCAGAGAGGCTGATTCCTCAAGAACACTCCCAATCACATTTTTCGATCCAGAAGTTTTATTTATGAAAATTTTATGATGAAACTTCACAGGATTGTATGAAAATCAATCACAAATCTAATGATGTCTTCAATTTCAAATTCCAACCATGAATTGACCTTCAATTGTTTGTTTATTCGATGTTTAACGTCAAAACCTCCAAAAACTCCAAAAATTATGAGCGTAGGTGATTCAATCAACTGTTAGATCAATTGAATCGGTACCGTAGCTCTGATACCAATTGAGATACCAGGATCCGGCAGGTTTGACAGAGTTTTGGTCCCGAGATAACCGGTTCGGTGAAGTATTATTAACAAGAAAGGAGTAGAAGTAGAATCGACACCGAACAAGTCAATTTAATCTTGTTTCTATTCAAATGTTTGAAGTTACATACCCGCGAAACCAGTTGGACAGCATCTCCCCTCAGGGAACCAAAGCTTAGCCAAAACAAGACCCCAACACACCTATATATAGACTAAGTGCATTCGTAAAAACCTACTCAGTCCATTCGTACGAACCCAGGTGTGTGTCTTGTGCATCTGTACGAATCAACAACTTAGTCCATTCGTATGAATGGACTCCATTCGTACGAACCAACTATTCCATCACAAAACCTTTTGATTCGTAACGGATATCATACTATTCTATACAATATTCAACACACGCTCTATCTAGCCTATTCGCACAGTGGCAGACATACGTAATATGCACCAACAGGGTGTTTTACAGGCATTACACCGCCCCTTCAGATGCAACCACATGTATCTCATTGGTGATGAGGCCGCCACTGCCCAAAAAAGCCCAAACAATTTAAATCACATCTTCAGAACACTATCCATTTCACTTCTTTTATTAATAGAGATTAATATGAAGTTATGTCATAAGTTTGGCAGCTTTGCATGTTGTACATGAAGCTTAAAAAGTAGTAAAATGAGTGAAATTGCATGATTTATGTGACTTACATAAAATTTTCACTAACATGGATATTAGTACCCTTTTATTCAGTAAGAACACGGGTTATGTTAAAATATGTAGTCATGATGACTTGGGATGATCATGATAAAGTTCGGTACAATACTATGCGTTAAAAACGGTAAAAATCGGCTTTTAAAGTGTTTTTTTTTTTTTGCAAAATTGTTTTAGATCAAGTTGTAAACTGATATTTTATGATAAATATAAGTATTTTAATTTATATTAAGTATCCATGGTGTTTGGCTAGTCATATGTGACTTCTGGCGCCCGAAAACATTACCGCAACGTTAAAATATGCATATTTCAACGTACACGAAAACGGATTGTTCAAGGGTGAACTTTTTGTGTTATGATATGATATCTGGATATGAATATGTGCAATGTGATATGTTAAGTGTTGACATGATAATAGGAGTTAAGACTATGCAGGTACACTTGTACGGTTAAAACGGTAATTTCGTTAAATGTCACGTAATCAAGCATGGAAATGATACATAGGTTAACTTGATGAGTTATTTCATGTATAAATGCTATAAAAATGATAAAATATATAAGTTGACGGAATACATGTATTACGATATTTGATGAGATGTTCACGTTTATGTAAATATGTTACGAAGCGCAAATCGTAGATATGTTGTATATAAACGGGTGTGATAACGAATATAACATAATGAGGGTCACCAATAAAATCGTTCAAGTCGCAAAGATCTTAATATATATATATATATACACACACACGCCAACATAATTAAAATAAAGACTTTTCGAGAAAATCTCAAAGTTATGTGAAAATTCTAAGTTTGGAGAAACATGGTATTTGTGAAATAATTGGTTATTAAATCGTTCCTATTTAAATTAGGACGTGTAGACCAATTTGTGGGATTACGCTAGTATAAAATGCACCCAAACGTGAATGTCACTAACCCCTCTTTTTACTGTTTTTATATAACGTTTTGTGGGAAGAACACGCCTTAAAAAGATACGTTTTTGTATAAAACATGCCTTTGAATAAGTTATAAATATATTTTCATGGAAAATATGGTTTGGAATGATACAAATATGTTTTAGAGGAAAACATGAATTGATTGATATAGATATGTTTCTGGGAGAAACAAGAAGGATTACGGTGCTTGGGGTAAACGGCCATATAGATTTAAAAATATTTAAATCTAAGTTGTGGCGAATTTGCCTGATCTCAAGAGAGTAAGTATCGGAATAGGCTTATAGATCTATCAGGTTGACCACCCCGTCGTGACCGGTAGCTCCGTGTCAAGTCAAACGACGAACCGATATTCTGTGATTGTCTAGCGTTGATTATACACTTATTGTTAATATATAGCTCATAGGCCTTGCAACCCTATGAATCTGAAAACTTGATGCAGAAATTTAATATACAAATAAATCTTGGGAAGATGGTTTGTGTCGAAGGTTTTTAGAGAAAACGCTTGCGATCAGAGAACTGACCCTTGGATTTTCGATAAGGAAATAAAATTAACTTTCTTAATTATATATGGATGTTTTATTATAAAACTCGTAATAAGAAAGTTTTCCTTAAACAAATTGTGTACAATTTGAATTTGTGAACTCACCGGCCTTTATGTTGACACTTGCTTTTTACGTGGTCTTCGGGTGCATGAGTTCGGCTTCGGGATTTTGGCATATCTTGTGGTAGTTGATGCAATGGTTATTAAATAATGTTTTGGACAACTTTTTAAAACTATTTGGGACCAAATGTACTAAGATCCATAAGGATCAAACAACTATCTGGTGGTTGTGGTTATGTTTAAACTTTATGTTTTAATTAAGTAATATGTCCAAAATTTATATTGCATCTTCCACTAAGATACTTATGGGTACTAACCTCCATCACCACCACGTTTGTATTTCCGCTACGACATTTTTGGGGTGTGGCATGAGCATCCGGACTGACAAGCTCATTAAATGAAGATAAAGAAAAAGGAAGGCACGGGGTCATGCCCACCAGGCACGCGACCGTGTAAAACTTCTGTTTTCAGCTATAAATAGGGGAGCTTGGTTCAGTAGCAATCCATCCCTTGGCAAACTACTTCTCTCACACCTGCCACCACTCCACCACCACAATACCACCATCATCCACCACATTCATCCATTATCCATCTCTAGATTGTGTGTAGTAGTCTCGGGATCCAATATTGATCGGAAGATTTTTTGTCAAACGAAGGCCATGCTTGGCAAGTCTCTTACATCACTTGGTGAAGACAAGTCATTTATGTATTACTTTTGATTTACAATCTTTGGTTAACTTTTTAATTGGGTATGTATTAATGGCTTTAATAACTAGTTTTTATATTGAAAGTGAACTTTATTCTATCATTTCTTCAGGTTTCATTGATTCACTCATTCGTGTCTTTACGGTCTATATAAAGCACATTAACTGCCTGGAAGGGGGTTAGAAGGGTGGTATGGGTAGAGTTCTTGCCTCGTTCAGTGTATAGATCCTGCGAGGACTTGATTCAAGCTTATTAGGACTTCCTTTGAGGCAAATAGCATCAAATCGGAGGAAGTAAGAACAACTTGAATCCCTTATAAATAAATTACTATTAAAACTTTAAACCGGCCTTGCAGGACTGTATCCCTACTGACTCAGACCACTATGGCCGAGGGTAGCATTGCCTCCAAAAGAGGGACATGCCACATTTTTCATTAATAACTTACTTAATTATCTTTCAATATTCCGGCCTTGCGGCACTGTATCCCTGTTGACTCAGAACAATATGGTTGAGGGTAGCGTTGCCTCCAAAAGAGGGACATGCCACTATAACAAAGATAATCTCTTAAAAAACCCAAAGTGCGGAAATCATCAAATGATACATAGAAGATGAGTCGGAGCCAAGTGATTCTATATTGTCTATTTGTTTCTTTATTTATTTAGCTTCTTTATTTTATTTATTAAAAAATCTTTCCTCAAAATTTGATTAGATTAGATGTCGACGATATTCCGGTATTAAAAGCTCTTATGTCCTTGGACGACCTCGGTATCTTACCATCACTACACTATACCGACGATGGGTGCAGTTGCCCTAGCGTGTTGTAGAGAGAGATAGTGTTATATCGTGTTTTATAAATTTAAAACTTGATTAAAGAGTAAAAAAGTACTTAAAAATATAATAAAAATCATACACTCTCCCTCCACATCATCTAATATTAACTTGTCAAGTCTATGATTACAATATTATGTCTAGGTTGTCTATATCTAAAGACACCAATTCTTAGATTAACAAAATACACATTTTTAGTATTTACACACACACACACACACATATATATATATATATATATATATATATATATATTATATATATATATATGATAATCTCTTAAAAAACCCAAAGTGCGGAAATCATCAAATGATACATAGAAGATGAGTCGGAGCCAAGTGATTCTATATTGTCTATTTGTTTCTTTATTTATTTAGCTTCTTTATTTTATTTATTAAAAAATCTTTCCTCAAAATTTGATTAGATTAGATGTCGACGATATTCCGGTATTAAAAGCTCTTATGTCCTTGGACGACCTCGGTATCTTACCATCACTACACTATACCGACGATGGGTGCAGTTGCCCTAGCGTGTTGTAGAGAGAGATAGTGTTATATCGTGTTTTATAAATTTAAAACTTGATTAAAGAGTAAAAAAGTACTTAAAAATATAATAAAAATCATACACTCTCTCTCCACATCATCTAATATTAACTTGTGAAGTCTATGATTACAATATTATGTCTAGGTTGTCTATATCTAAAGACACCAATTCTTAGATTAACAAAATACACATTTTTAGTATTTACACACACACACACATATATATATATATATTGCATAAAATATATGATTTAATATACACTACAATCAAATTAATAAAATTCTCATCTAACATTCTCCAACAATATATTCTGAAATTCATAATTTTACTAATATGAAAATACTTATCATGGATTTCTAGCAAAAATATATACTAACAAGATAAAATAATGAGCATCTAGATTATAACAAAATAAATCCTAGAAAAAAAATATGTAAACAAGATTAACATTAAAGCTACTAAATTTATACCATAAAATAGCTCTAAGATTATCATAAAATAGATTAATTACCCTATATATTAAAAATACAATCAAAGGAACAGTAACATCAATAGTGACATCATCAAGTTATGAGTAAACAGTATCGGGTACGGATACGGGTACCGGTATCAGATTTACTAAACCGGGTGTATTTTCGGTACCAGTTTGGTACCGATATTCATCGGTTTTACCCTCAAATACCGTTGTCGTACCAGTACCGACCGGTACCAAACCATACCAGGTATGTTCGGTACCGGTACCCACTTTTGGGGATTTTGGTAACGGTATTTTCGGTACCGGTTGATACCGAGCTCATCAAATCCTGTAGCAACGTATCAATGCAAGTAAATGCATCGTTTAGATTACTTTTCATACACACAGTAAGTAAACTGTATTTCGTTTTAATAAGAATGAATTGTAGCATGTAAAATTAAATTGGATATTTAGATTATTGATGAGCAAATCGTATCAAATTCTATAATCAAACCGGTATCGTATCGGTACCAAAGTTACTATACCAAATCGTTTTCGGTACCAAGTTAGTACCCACCTTTTGGCGTTTTCAGAATCGTTACTTTCGGTTCGACACCGGTCTAGCACCATATCTGTATTTATTGATTTTTACCTTCAAATACCATACCGTATTGTACCGAGCATTTCCGGTGCCGATACATAATTTCGATGATTTTCCGGATCGGTACTTCGGTGCCGTTACCGGCACCAAGCTCATCCATATTTTAACGTGTTAGCACCGTAATAACTGAATTAAAAACAACTGAATTTCCAACGTGTAGGACGTGTGGGTCCTATTATTATATATTAGGTTATTTAAAATCGCTTTTTTGGACGGAGTGACTATCCTTACCACGTCATTTTTATTTATGTTTTGATATTCGGTATATGCTTGTCGTTGTTGACACGCGTTTCGCAGACATTGGGTCCCTGCCGCAACGCGCGGGCGGAACATCAACTAGTTTGGTTAATTTATAAAAATCCCTAATGTTAAGAACCCTAAAATCATGCTATTATAAAACGAACTACAATTGCCTTCTATCAACCGAAATTCATAGAGGGCTATTATAGAACTCAAAAAAAATAAAGCATAATGGGATTAAGAATCACCTGAAAAGGATGCGTATTGAAGGAGAAATCATTGATGGAAGTTTGGAGCCCTAGTTTATTCTTCTCTTGAATCCGTGGGTCTGATGAGTGGATATACGGATTTGAGAGTGGGTAAAGGAAGGCAAAGGTTAAAGGGGATTCTTTTGATAACATTTTTACGAATTATGCGCACCGAATTCATGACATAGCGATTTGTGTTCTTGGTGAGTTGAAAGAGGTTTAATGGTGATTAATTAATTGCATTAATCGGTTAAAGGATTCTTTTGATAACATTTTCACGAATTATGAGCACCGAATTCATGACATAGCGATTTGTGTTCTTGGTGAGTTGAAAGTGGTTTAATGGTGATTAATTAATTGCATTAATCGGTCATCCAAACTATTTGTGGGTATATGAAGTAATACACCATTAATACGAATCTTATGGACCAAAATAAAGTTGTATCGTTAAGTATAGAAGGATAACAGAACGGGTCGGACTTAGGTTTCCCGGGTCGTGTTTAGACATGTGCAGCGAAGAAGGTGGTGATCCAGGTCGGATTTCGGGTGATATTTTAAATAACAGGCGTCGGGTTATGTCACAGGATGCAACCATGGACCAGTGGTGTTGTTGTTTGTTAAACGAGAGAGCGCGGGTTCAAGTCCCACTTTGGTCGTGTTTTTTGTGTGCAGGTAACCGAGTGAAAGAAAGAGGGGCTCAGTTGGTATATTTAAGTTAAAAGCGAGGGACTTATAACACCAAGGCTTCACAACCCAGTTGGTGCGTGTGTTGGAGTTAAGTTGTTGGTCGGTGTCACAACCCCAGAATCCACGCGCGGAGTACCACTGCTTGGAGGCGTGACTGACTAGGATCAAGCCACCAATCATATTGAACATGTAAGTAATAAGTAAAAGTAATGTAATTCAACCAAACCAATATGAAAGGGGTTTCAACACACAAGTGCAATATCAATGTTTAGCGGAAGCATAAAAAATAAACCAACATAAGTATGAATATGTAATGTCAAAATGTTTAATCAAAGCGTTCACGATCCTTGCCCACAACGACCACGCCTCCCAGTGCAAGATCCATGAATACCTAACGACCTGCAAGGCATGTAACAGAGAGTCAACAACTAGTTGAGCGAGTTCACAGTAAGTAAGTTCGTAATAGTAAGTTTGTTTCGTAACATGTGGCTCTACTAGGCCGATAGTATGTTCTATTAGTGGGGGCTTCCCATAGTTGCATATACACTAGACTACTTGTAACCATAAGTGTTCTTCTTAACCCGAGAACAGTAGTACGTACAAGGTTTACGTAGGTTTTACGTAAGCGTCCTTCTCAACCCGAGGACAATGGTACGCGGGGGTTTACGTAGGTTTTACGTAAGTGCCTTTCACAACCCGAGGCAGTAGTGAATATAAGTTTTACGTAGGTTTTACGTAAGTGCCCTTCGCATCCTTAGGACAGTACTGAGTACAAGTATACGTAGGTTTTACGTATGTATCCTTCGCATCCGAGGACGATGGTAGATAGTTTAGGAACAGTGTAAGTACAAGTATTTATTCAATCTCATTCCTTCAATCCCATTCCTAAACCCCGGGAATCTCATGCCTTGGTAAGAGTGTGAACTCACCTTGGTTTGCTCGGTATGCTAAGTTAAGTGCTCACAAATAATCAATCAAGTCCTATAGTATGCACGTATACTAAATCAGTTCAAGTTTATAAAGTCCCACATGAAACCGAAATCTCTAAGTGTACGGGATAGTTAACATCAAGTAACACGTAAACAGATAGTCACCTTCATATCATTCATGCTCACATAATTGTCTTTCACAGTTTGTGCTAATGTGGTTATTAAATAACACAATTGTGAGTTATCAGTCATAACGAAGTTAATAACTCAACAGGGTTTATAAACATACAGGAATAATAAACTAACAGTGTAGTTAACTAACAGAGTTAACCAACAAATAAAGTTAACCACTTAACAACTTGACAGGAGTGTACATGCTTAGCAAAGTTCGTATATTTAACAGAGTTGACACTAACTGAACCAACAATAAACTCGGACTATACACCAACCAAAAACTCGGACCATATAGCACAATAACACTCGGACCATACATTCCTTTATAAACTCGGACCATACATTCCCTTATAAAACTCGGACCAAACACCCCTTATAAAACTCGGACCAAACACTCCTTATAAAACTCGGATCACCCATTTCTTATAAAAATTCGGACCATGTATCTCTTTTACAAAAATCGGACCTTGAGTTTCCTTTCCAAAAATTCGGACCTTGAGTTTCTTTACAAAAATTCGGACCATGTGTACTTTAATAAAACTCGGATCAAGCATTCAATCAAAACTCGGACTTTGTGACTTCACAAAACCCTGACACAAATCTCTGGACTAACAATCATGCGAAATATTCAAAAACCAAATCACAGTTTTCAATGGAACAGTTACAGGTTACGATCAAAACCCTACTTTTCATTCATTGGCAAATGCTGTAACCTAATCAACAATCAACCAATTCTAACATATCAGGCATCCTATTGTCAGGCATTTGATTACACAACTATCCACAAACCATTGCAAAAACAATCAGGATTTTTAATAAACACAGAGTCATTGTTTGGAGAACTAGGGTTTTGCATGAATCAAATAACCAATGATTAACAACAAATAATCATTAAACGTCTACTTTAGATTGATTCTAGATGAAGAGAGAGATCGAAAGTGATGATTGAGAGCTTGTGCCACCAAGAATGATGAAAAAGATGATTGCAGAAGATGATTGAAGAGAAAGATTGAAAGTACGTATATTGATTTTGTGAGAGAGGTTGGGGTTAGGGGTTATTAAGGTTTCACTAACTACTCTACTCACCCCTAAGTATCATCTTTTACATAAAACACACACACCACATATAATTTACAGTTAAGGCACAAAGTTCTCATGTAAGTCAAATAATGCATAAAGTAGTACATAGTTCCATGTAATGCTAAAGATTGTGTGACCAACTTAATTGTGTTAAGTTAAAGCATTAACCTGAAGTTACGGGTTGTCACAGTCGGGTGGGGACTCGAGTTTGAGTCCCGTTCTATGCGGTCCTCCACCCTTTAATTCCTTTCTTTATATAGTTTTAGCTATTGACAACTCCAGTCCCTCATGTGTACAACCCTATATAACTTTACATAGCTAAGAAACTAACCTGGTTAGTTAGTTTATTCTATTTTATAGTTTCAATTTTTACAATACAACCTCAAAACTTTTAGCTTCAATTAACTAACCAACTAACTCGGTCAATGTTTCTCTTATATATTTTTAACTGGGCTAACTGAACAAGCTGAAAACTCTTATACTCTAAAGTTATTAGTCCGTTTTCAACCAGACGCGTTGCGTAACGATAATTGAATAATAAAATAATATAAATTATTAAAATATTTATTTCTATTTAATTTTAAAATGTGTGTGGTTTTACAATCCGGTTCGGGTTTCGGAGATTCGTTTCTTGACGGGGGTTACATATATACTATTAATATTCCAAATAGAAAATATATAATTTTTTTAAACATATCTATTTTTTAACAATATATATAAAATAAAATATACCTAAAACCGGGTTCTCCGAAATAGAAAACAAAGCTTTCTTTAACACCACTTATTTCTCCTTTGTCCACGGAATAACGATTAGTTCCTCTTTGGTTTTTTCCTTCTCTGCATCGGTTTTCTTCCTGTTGTTTCTTTTTTTCTTTTTTTTTTTTGTGTAGAGGGTTCAACGATATTTTGAGGTTGCGTTTCGGGTACAGATTCAGCTATAGGGGACGTTTGCGATAAAGGAACAAGTGGTTGTTGTTGAGAGAGGTTTGGGATTTGTTGCGGAAAAAAATTGGGTAGTTTGCGAGAAGATGTGCATAAGCAGATATGTCGGCTAAGTTACCCGGATCTTGTAAAGAGGGGCGAGGTTGAGGCGAAGTAGTATTTTCGGTATTTCACCTACACCATACGGGTTGTTCAGATCGAAAGAACGGTTGTGGGGATGCATTTTTTTTTTTTTTTACAAAACTTGAGGGATTTTATAAATTTTGGAGTAGGGTAGAAGAGTATTTGGTAAACAAAAATGGTAGAAGAGTATTTGGTAAACAAAAATGGTGGAATGAGTTGGATTTTAAATAGGGAGTGTTATTTAATTTTTTTTAAAAAAAAGAGTCGTTGGGCCCAACGGTTATATGCCGCCCAACCACAACGCGCCACGTTAGGACCCTTAACCCCCCAGCGCCAGTGAAATTTCATGCGCCCCCTCTCCCACGCTGTCCTAAACACCGATTACGGGACGATGTAGCGGCGTGAGAGACCTCCACACCTCAATCATACTGTCCACTCTATATAGTCTAATACAAAAGAACTTGGATTAAATTAAGATTACCAAGATCAACCATTATATATTATATTATATATATATATATATATATATATATATATATATATATATATTATATAAAGGACCATGAATAGTAACTTTATTTTTATAATAATATATAGTTTTTTATTATTTTTTGTTTAATATATTATAATAGTTTATTATTATATTTAATTTTATTAACATATTTTTTCTTTTTTTCTTTTCTAAAACCATATATTTATTTTACCATTTTTTAATATTTTTTTTCTTTTTTAAAACATATATTAATTTATCGGTTAATTTGATACTTTTTTAATAACTTACGTTTATAACTTTTTTATAAAAACTTAAGTATGTAGTTGTGCTTGATTTTTTCCTTGACATTTTGTTATAGTTTTGTTAAAAACGAAGTTGTACTCAAAATAAAGGATTTATTTGGTATTATAAAACGACACGATGATAAACTGAAGCGTTCTAATCAGTGGCAGATTTAGAAAATCTGACAAGCCGTAACGTTTTATAAAAAAGCGGTAACGAAATCGAAAAAACTTCAAATTTTTACAAAATTTACACTAATTTTACACTACCGCCTGAGCGCCAAGCCGGGGGGTTTCCCCTTGTACCATGCTGGATCCGCCCCTGGTTCTAATGGTTTGTCTTTCTAAATAACATGCTTTATTTTCAAATCACGTTTGTTTTACATTATCATTTGCTCGATTTCGCAGCAACACGCGACATAAAAAAACTAGTATACACTATGTTTTGAAAAACAATTTAGATGTAAAACCGAGCCCTTAAAAAAACGGAAAACAACTTTGATAAAAGAAATATTAATAATACACACGAAGTTCTAAAAGAATGCGTTAGGAATTTATGTATGTTGTATGATTTGAAACATTAAATTAAATGATATATTAACCCACATGCCGTCTAACTGCCAATATCTCGTATCGTGGTATCTATCTATCTATATATAATATATATTCCTGTCGTTCCGCAACCACCAATTCATCGGCGACTTTTTGTGAGAATAATCTCAAATGGCGAGGAGACCGGACGACGAGTACGATTACTTATTCAAAGTCGTGTTGATCGGGGATTCAGGAGTTGGTAAATCCAATCTTCTTTCTCGATTCACCAGAAACGAGTTTTGTTTGGAATCTAAATCCACCATCGGCGTTGAATTCGCCACTCGCACACTTCAAGTAATCTCTCTCTCTTTCTCTCTAAATTTATGTTCATGTGTGTATTGTTTTGGATCTAGAATATATTGCTTAAAATGGATAGTTTAGTTTAGTTTTCGTGCGTGTTCTGTTTTGTTTGTTGAAGTTGAGTTTTTAGGGTTTGACCAAGTTATTTGATGAATGATGATTTATGTTGGTCAAAGTTAATGATTAGTTAAGTGATTCGGTAGTTATGGCGTATTGATGATATTTGGTATGAGGATTGTGAGTAATTATACCAATTTTGAGTATGCATAAACATTTGTACTTAACTACCTAGGCGCTTAGAGACATGTATCACGTTTATTACAATATATACAAGTGTTTATGCTATTTTTGTACTCTACTACTTAGACCATGCATAGTGGAAGACACCCCATCCTTGGGCATTTTGCGCCATGTGGCAGTCCAGTCAGCAATGGAGCATTATGGGGCGTTTTCTAAAATGGGTGTAGTGGGGATGTGGGCATTGTGTTACAATTAAATAAAAAAAACCCATCAATAAAATCTTATTGGCAAACAAAAAGGATATTAATTGTGATTGGCCAAAACAATATCAACTAGGCGTGGAATAAAGAACGCCAAAACCAATTTTAGGTTCAAAAATGCCCCTAGGGGCCGTATGTGGGCGTGGTTTTGTGAAAAAACGCCCAAATTTTGGGCCACTACGGATGGTCTTAGAACCTTTACTTGTGTGTACATGTATATGTATGTATAATTTATAAATATATACATGTATGTGTGTCAGTGTGTGTGTACATGGTGGCACATTCATTTCACAACCAAAAATATGTTACGGACTACGAAAAAAATTGCATACACTTGTGCAGAGTGCATGAATGATAATCAAAGTAGGGGGAAAGTGAAAATGAGAAGGTTGCATAACCGTCTCGTGTATCCAATAATCCAAATTTCCAATTCAAGACAATTGGTATAAGTGTATTGTGCGGTGTATCCATGGATCTGTATGTGTGGGGGTGTGTGTGTATAAACACATTATTGTTTCAACACATTAGTGTGTAGAGGTTCGTTCAATATAGATTAAATTTTTAGTAGAGGCATGCATAAACACCCGTACATAGTGCTTTGACTTGGATACATAAAGGGGTTATGTAAACAGCATAACTGTTTCTTTTTTCTCCCACTACATCTAGTCAGCACCACGTACAAGTTCTTGTGCAGTTCTCGCATTCTCTACTTAAATTTGGTCGTGCGTTGAATGTGCCTCATACGTGTATCAAGGCCTAATGATGAATCAATCAAACTAGCCTTCAAACAAACTATCCAACAATTGAAATTATAATACAAGCAAGAGTCATCACACATCTAAGTAAAATGTTTGATATTTTGAAACTGAATATTTAAAGTCAGAATAATGATTCTGTCATGTCTGGATAAAGTAATCCTACTTATTGGTCATTTCATGTTGCAATTATCTGTTTCTGACTATTCAAAACACATTTATCACTTTCAAAACACGCATCCAAACACCCCCTAGTGAAACGGGTGAAATAATTCCGTCATATGCTACAAAAAGAGACTTGTTTTGTAATGATGAATATAAATGTGATATTCAGGTAGAGGGAAAGACAGTGAAAGCTCAAATATGGGACACAGCAGGGCAAGAGCGATACCGGGCCATAACCAGTGCCTACTACAGGGGTGCCCTCGGGGCACTTCTGGTATACGACGTCACAAAACCGACAACTTTTGAAAATGTGAAGCGATGGCTAAAAGAACTGAGGGACCATGCAGACTCAAACATCGTGATCATGCTTATCGGCAACAAAACCGATCTTAAACATCTGAGGGCGGTTGGGACCGAGGATGCTCAAACATTTGCGGAATCGGAAGGTCTTTCGTTCATTGAAACGTCGGCTTTAGAAGCGGTTAATGTGGAGAAGGCTTTTCAGACAATTCTTGGTGAGATTTATAAGATAGTTAGCAAGAAAGCACTTGCTGCAGCCAATTCAGCAGCTAGCATCAAACAAGGAGAGACTTTAGTGGTTGGCGGACAGGAAGGGAATACCAAAACCAATTGTTGTTCTTCATTCTAATTTTTTTTTTTTTTTTTTTGTTTCAAATTGACTTATCTTGATTTCTGGTATGGTACATTTTGTAGCTTTTTTTTAGATGAAAAGAATAATTCCTACATTTTCTCAAAGTATTGTATATTATTGTGTGCCAAAACTTGTGTTTTGAGAAAATATTATATTTTGCAAGAATACACCGATTTTTTTTTCTTTCAAAATTCTAAGTTGTGTTATATTTTGCAAGTTGTTGATTCTGCTTTGGATTGTCCAATAGACTAATTTTGAGATGATTAGTAAAAACGATAAAATGTGGTCGATGTTAAACATTTGGTAACGGTTTAAACCAAAGATGATTTGTACACCACTAAGTTTACTTCATGTATTTATGTTTAATGATGTTTCTTTTAATATATTTTAGTGGAGTGCTCTAAAAGTTATATATTAACATCGATCACTTACTTTTATACTGAAACTGTAATGTACAATGTGCCTTATCGTATGAACGTACGAGATGTGAATTCCGCACGTTATAACCCCCATAACGAAAAACCTGCATGTTGTAAAATACCAAAGTCAGCATGTTGAAAAAAAATTCGAACGTTGTAAAAAGAACCGCATGTTGTAGAAAAAACCACATGAACAAAAATCCGCATGTTGTAATTGCATCTCGTACGCATTGTACGTTAAGACAAATTGTATCTTAGCCAACCCCTACTTTTATAATGAAATTTAATAATTACTTATTTATAAAATTAATAAAAATACCAGATACTTAATACTTTTATGTGCCATTTTGGGATGACACCAAATATGAGGAGAAAAAAGAGATGGAAGAGTTAAATAGAATGTTGCAGGGAAAGATGATACTAGCATGAAAGATGTATGGAAATGGAAAAGCAACAAGGATGGCAGTTTTTCGGTTAGAGTGGAACGGAAATCGCTGGCACAAAGTTTGGATTTAAATGCACCAGCAGAAGGAACAGACCGGTAGTACCCAAAGTGAGTATGTTTGTGACAACCGATAATTTTCGGGTTTTAATTACGCGAATAACAAACGTTTAGACTATTAAAAGTAATGTTTTAAGACGCACAACAACTTAAATAGGCCTATGGTATGCCTAGGAACGCCTATTTGACTCTACAGTACGCGAATGGTGATTTGCGGGAAATCTGCTGAATGTTAAACGGTAACGAACTGACACCGGACAAAATATTGACAACGTTGACAAATACGAGTTTCACATGTATAATTTATACATATGAATTTGATTTCGCGAAATTATCATGCTTTTGAACGTCACAAAACACATACGTGAACGAAAAACGCGACTGCAGGAACGCATAGACAACGAAATGGAAGCATCGGACACATGTATTACCTTAAAAACTGAAATATTATGAAATATTTAGCTTCGTAATCGAATCTTAATATCCGCGTCAAAATCGGATCGAAAAACGGATTAAAAACGACAAAAGAAGCATTTTACGTGATTTTTAACGCAACCGACGAACGAACGCACCAACGTCGACTACCGACACCATTTTACATGTTTTTGACCCTAAAGCAATATTATACGATGTTAGGATCTGAGTTTCAATTGTTTGCAAAAGTTTAAGATGAACAATGGTAGATGATAACAAATATGGAAATAATGCAGGGGAATGAAGATAAACTTTAATTCACAAACAATGGAATATTTGCTTTCATCATGAATACTTTGTACTGAATGATTGAATATTACAATGATTCACATATGCATGAATACAAACTCCCCCTCGGCCTTAGATCACTCAGTTTGCTCGTACAAAATGTTAAGTGTGTTAAGTGATGAATAGAACAGTACATGCACTGTTCTATTTATAGTACAGCGCAAACCACTGTGGAATCTATGCTGACGTAACCTAGACAATGACATCTAACAACTATAACAACCTCTAACATCTGCTATAAACAGAGACACTGTTACATTGAAAACACTGTTATTATCATCTGTTGATTCAACGTCTGATGAGCCTTATCCTCTGTTGAGCCTTAGTAGACCTTCTTCATCAGAATTTGTCTTCTATAATCAAAGGGTGATCAGACCTTTGCTTCCAGCAGACCTTAGTCTTCATCAGAGGTTTACTTGGGCAGACCTTGTGAATCAGCAGACTTTGTCTTCTAGCAGACCTTTGGTATCAACAGTTGTTTGATGCCTTTGCCATTGTGGGGAGAATGAATCCAAGCACTGTTATTGAAGGGCCAACTGATTGTAGATTGTTTTAGCTTTCAATCATCTGTACTTAAGGTGGATCCACATGAGCCAACAATCTCCCCCTAGAACAGATGATGCCAAAACCTTCTTTATTCTTGATCTTATTTCTCATCAACATCTCCCTGATTTGCCCTTTGAATTGTAATTCAAAGTCTAAGGAGATCATGTCTTCTTCATCATCCCTTTCAAGTTGAAGGTTCAAAAGATCTAGGAGGTCACATGCATTCAGACCATATGCATCCTCCATTTTTATCCTTTCAACATCACCATTTAATCTGAGCAAAGTCAATACGTGGGTGTCTTAGGATGACTTCCACTTTAGTATTTTTGGATCAGATGGTTTTCTTGGGACAAGACTTATTAAGGATGAGTTTGGTGATTGTGGTCAACTGATTAACTTTGTAAGTGTAACACCCCATGTTACAAAAGTCAAAGTCAAAGTACAAGTCAAAGTCAAAGTCAAAGGAAGAAAAGATTGCTAATTGCGATCTGTCACTCCTTGCTTAACTATTGATTGTACGTCAATGACTTGTAATCGAATCTTTTTATTTAATCGATTTAGTTGTATTATGTGGAGTATCTATTAATAATCGAGATCGCATGTTTTATCACTTTATCGCTAATCGCATCGCAATCGCATTCGCGACTTGAATTATAGGTTCTGTATATTGTTTTACGTGTGTGTGTTACTTATGTGTTACTTGTGCATGTTTACTTATTGTTTGGTGGTGATTAATCGAAACGCAATCGCAACTCTATCGCAACGCAACTTAATCGCAAACGCTAAACACAAGTTAATTAGGATGATTGTATGTTAGATATAGTATTTGTGTGACTATTTTCAATCTATCGCATCGCTTAATCGATACTCGCTTAAACGCATCGCAACGCTCGAAACCCGAAATGAAACGTCGAAACCTAACTCGCCGGACCACTTCGATCGAATGACCTTTCAATCGAATGGTCATCCTAACGGATGACCATCCGATCAGATGGCCATCCAATCGATGTGTCGTCCGATCCGACACCAGTGCACACTTTCCTCTTTTGGCAACCTATAAATACCCCTGTCACATCACCAACAGTGATGTGACAGCTCTCTCATTCGACCAGCACGCTCAAGCCCTCTTTTCTCCCGATTTCTCGCGATTCTTGTAAGTTTTCAACTCAAATCTTGTACATCTATGATCTATACACACTTCTTCATCATTTTCACCTTCGAATCTTAACTTTTAACCGTGAAATCAACGGATTTGAGGTGTTCTAGGATGATGTCATCATGGAGTTCTTATGAACTTCAAGTCTTGATCTCATTCCATCAAGAATAACTCAGATCTGAAGGATTTCCGCATGATTAAACATGATTTTTGCATAGATCTAAACATTTTCAAAGTTAAAAGGATTGAAAGATACTTTTCCAACTTTCTTTCAATTCTTTTACACTCAATGCACTCAAAACCGATAGGATCAGAGCTCATTCAGGTATTCTACTCATTTCTTAGTGAAGTGTCAGTCTGAGATCTGATTTCTATCAAAGAGACAACCGATTGCGGGTTGAACATGAACCACCGTCACGAACAGTAAACTGATTGGACTGGGGTGGTTCCCACTTCGATCGGACGACTTGGACTTGACGAGGTTCCGTTGTTTAATACGTTGTCATACCGTCTCGATCAAACCGCAAACTTTTCAAAATAATCAAGTTCAAGACGATCAGATCGTTGGGACGGGTTGCTGTCCGATCGGATTGCCATCCGATCGAACAACAATCCGATCAGATTGCACTTGAGCTTCCACACTTAAACATCTTCAAACTTTCAAAAGATCTGAAGGTCGAACGGATTGCCGTCCAATCGGTTTGCCATCCGATTGAACGAAAATCCGATCGGTTGACGTTTGGATCTCCAACACTTAACATTTTCATAATTTTCAAAGATCAACGGTTTCTAATGGATTGCCATCCGATCGGAAGACCATCCGATCGAATGACCATCCTGCTGTGAACTTGTTCTCCCTAGAAATGTCTTGCCAATCGGATTACTATCCGATCGAACGACCGTTCGATCGATCGACCTGAAGGGTAGAGATACTTCTCTGTTTTTAAAATGCTACAACAAAAACTTCAAAGCCATCATACACAAACACATCCTTCCCAAACGAATGTCAATCCAACCGAATGGCCATCCAATCGGATGACCATCCGAACGCATTGACATCCGATCGAATGACCATCCGTTCGGATTGCCATCCGATCGGATTACCATTCGTCACTTAGTCACTTTGCATCGTTTAACGCACCGTTATTCTCTTAAGCTATCGTTAGCTGTTCAGGCTACTCTCTCAGCACTCCCTTCAATCCAAGAGAGTGTTTATTTACTAAACACAATCTGTGAGTATACTTGAACCCTTTTTGCTTTACGCACTTTTGGGTGTTTGAAGAAACACTAGATAAATGGTCGGAACCGAGATATCTAGGGGGTTTGAATCCGCATAAAAGGTTAGTTCTCTCTCAATTGGTTCAGTAATAATCGAGCTCCTTCTCCGATGATTCTGCAAAACAAAGCACCGTTAGCCTCGTCAAGGGGAGAAGAGGGTTCTCTCCTTGACCCGACTCCGGTGTGAGAATAAGTATTTGAATGGAGAAGATAAAGGTATTTGAGTAGTGAAATTGGATCTGAATCTTTACCTGAAGAATTCTCCTATTTATAACCGAGAGTTTGGGAGGGAAAATCTGTTATTGAAAAGATAACGGAAGATGCCAACGCCGTAGCGGTTAATTTTCCTCCCGTTAAGTCTCTTTAATCTTTGTTAAGTTACTTTGATCTGACATAGATGCACACGGATTGTGACTTGATCTTATGGCTAGGGAGTTGCCACGTGGAAAGTGATCTTAGTGGAGATCATTCTTCAATCACATGCTATCGTTGTGATTTCAGGAATGTTTGTGATGATGACACGTGTCCAGACGGTTATAACCGTCTGGGTGGTGCACGATCGTATTTCTTCTAGAAGATTACTGCTGTAATCTGGTGTGACACCTTACAGTGTGCACACAGCTGGACGGATCCCAGTCTGGGTAAAATAATATCCAAGTCTGGATATTTGGGTGGACATTTTGGTCTCAGGGTTTTTGACCCTTTGTTAAATGGAAGGCGGCGCAAGGGTTCAGTTTTCCCTTTGGGCGCGCGACTATCGCTTGTTAGTTTCTTTCTTCCTTCTGCAAGACCAATGCGCGGCCGCGCAAGGTTAGAAAGGTTGAAAGGTCGGTTTGGTGGTATGGTCCCATATCTTTGTGGGATTTTTGGGACCTTACCCCTTCAAGTCCCCCCAGTCTAGTGTTGTACTTATGCAAATAAGTGGAGCACTGGACTTAGGAGAGAGATGGTTTTTGAGCGCGAAAAAATGAGAAATCTTCTATGAGAAGACTCTATTTTATTTTGGGGATTTTGGAAATCTTTTGTCTTTATATGATGGTACAGCTAGGACTGTAAGTCAAGCTGACATTGTCAGGTATATGCTGCTATTCGTGCCTTTCACGCGCGTGTGCAAACGCGTGTGTACTTTTCCTGCTCTTTTGAAGGACTGTGATATCCGAGAAAATTGCTGTGACAGTTCCCGATGCTTATTTATATAACGTTTGGGTAACCTCCTAGTGCCATCATTGTTCTGTTGAAACTTTTTCCCCTACCTTTCTTTTCTTGAGAAATCCATCATTCCTCTTTTTATGTCGACCGGAGAAAATCAAGAAGGTCTTGCTGAAGAGATGTCTACTGAACTTCCACCATTGAAGTGGCCGAGGGGGTCTTTTGACGGTTTGATGCGAAATCTTAAGTTTCCGGAAAGTTGGGGTGCTCTGTACCCTGAAGAAGGGCAGACAGCGGCAGATGCTCTGTCTGGGTACATCACTCTTTTCTGGGATTTCTTCTGTGATGGCAACTTCCGTTTGCCTGCAATGACGTTTCTTCTTGACATCCTTACATTTTATAATATTCATCTTTCTCAACTGCATCCTATTGGTATGGTCAGGGTTCGACATTTTGAGTTCGTGTGTCGGACTATGAATATTGAGCCGACCGTTCCTCGATTTAGGGTTTTTCACCAAATGCACTGTACCCAGGGGTTTTACTCTTCTGTTCAGAGGGCTACTGCAAAGAAGATTTTGCTCAATCCTCCGAAATCCTTCCATGATTGGAAACAGAAATTTTTCTTTATTAAGGCCGGAGTGATTCCGGTGAGGATGGTGTTGAGGGGAAAAGAGGATGTTCCTATTGAAACACTCCGGACCCCTTCTGATGAAACTTGGTACCAGGATCTGAAGGAGGTACCTAATATTGCTTTACCAGAGAAAGCCCTTATCGGAGCTGGGATGAGTTTAAACTGGAAGATGGATCGGGACGACAAGCCTGTATACACAGAGGGGGGGGCATGGTACGGTTTAAGTTCTTTTTTTTTTTTGAGCCTGTCTGTTTTTTCTTGCAGTTGTTTCACTGTATGTTGTTGCCTACAAAAGAGAAGGGGGAGAATGGGTACCATTAAGAAAAATCCTGATGAAGAATTTTGGTATGATCGTATTGCAAGGAATTTTTCTCTTCCGCGGGACGCGGATTTGTCTGATCCTCCTGCCGCTGGCGCAGGTAAGATTGTGTGTGTTGTCCGTCTAATCTTTTTACTCGTGCCTTAATTGTTCTTTGCGCTTTGTAGGTGAGTTGTCAAATTTGGGCGTAGGCCCTGAGAGGAAAAGGCGCGCTACGGCTAGTAATGTTGCGCCCAAGAAAGGTGATGCGGGAAAGACTCAATCTTTCAAAGTTAAAAATGTTGAGAAGAAAGGTATGCGCCATTCTTCTGACAAGTGTGATTATGTGATGGTTTCTGATACTTTGGAGGGTCTTACGCCTGCAATTACTATTCGGCGACCGAAACCAGAGCCGAAAGATTCCGCTGACATTCCTCCATCCAACCCAGATGATCCAATTGACTTGGAATCTAGTCCTGAGCATTTGGTGCAGAGAGGAGCAAGCAAGAGAAAACAAACTGATACGAACGCGGAGGATCAGCCTCCTAAGAAGATTCAAAGAAAGAAGATTACTCGAAGGGGGAATCTTGATGCTCTTGTTACGGAATCTGTTCCTGGTAAGCAGCATCTTCTCTTGTTTCCTTTTTATGGGTTAAATTTTTATGGATTTTTACTTTTACAGTAATTCCTGTTGCTCCAGCTCCCACCAATGTTCAAGCCGTGGTGCATGAAGAACTTCCTCCTACTCCTCCGCACGCTTCTGCAACTGTTCAATCGGACGCTGCAGAAGGCGCTGATGACGATGCGGAGAAGCCTGTTGAAATTTAGAGGTCTGCTGATGCGGGCCTAGGTAAGACGGATGATACGGATAATCCTTCGGCTCCTGAGGTAGTTACTCAAGATCAAGGGAGAGGGTCAACCAAAAAAATTCCTAGTCCTGCTCCTTCAGATACTACACCGGAGCATATTGAGAAGACAACAGTAGAACAAGACTCATCAGCCGATGTTAGTAAGCAATCTCCTATCCATCCAGAGGAAACTTTGGGAGATTATTATTATCGGAGCTATTCGGAGAAGGATGCTGCTGACCCTCATGCTCCTGTCTGGAACTTGAAGAAAGGAGATAATCGAGCTCCTTCTCCGATGATTCTGCAAAACAAAGCACCGTTAGCCTCGTCAAGGGGAGAAGAGGGTTCTCTCCTTGACCCGACTCCGGTGTGAGAATAAGTATTTGAATGGAGAAGATAAAGGTATTTGAGTAGTGAAATTGGATCTGAATCTTTACCTGAAGAATTCTCCTATTTATAACCGATAGTTTGGGAGGGAAAATCTGTTATTGAAAAGATAACGGAAGATGCCAACGCCGTAGCGGTTAATTTTCCTCCCGTTAAGTCTCTTTAATCTTTGTTAAGTTACTTTGATCTGACATAGATGCACACAGATTGTGACTTGATCTTATGGCTAGGGAGTTGCCACGTGGAAAGTGATCTTAGTGGAGATCATTCTTCAATCACATGCTATCGTTGTGATTTCAGGAATGTTTGTGATGATGACACGTGTCCAGACGGTTATAACCGTCTGGGTGGTGCACGATCGTATTTCTTCTAGAAGATTACTGCTGTAATCTGGTGTGACACCTTACAGTGTGCACACAGCTGGACGGATCCCAGTCTGGGTAAAATAATATCCAAGTCTGGATATTTGGGTGGACATTTTGGTCTCAGGGTTTTTGACCCTTTGTTAAATGGAAGGCGGCGCAAGGGTTCAGTTTTCCCTTTGGGCTCGCGACTATCGCTTGTAAGTTTCTTTCTTCCTTCTGCAAGACCAACGCGCGGCCGCGCAAGGTTAGAAAGGTTGAAAGGTCGGTTTGGTGGTATGGTCCCATATCTTTGTGGGATTTTTGGGACCTTACCCCTTCAGTGTTACATATGTTACTTATCCAAATCACAATCGACAGACAACGCAAACACTATTTATACGCTGACTGTTATTGCATGTTACGTGTTATTCGATGAATGCTTGTATGTTATGTTTACACAGTGATTGTTGCCTGACACCTTAGCAACGATAGTACTATTGGACTCAGCACCTATCGTGGACAGGGGTTGTTAAGGGCTTTACTTCACGTGTCCCAGTGAGGATATATGTTGCACATTCTACAACTCACAGTCACGTTTGTGCATATTTCATTGTCGATAACCTACTAGCCTTCACTTTGCTACATGTTACATGCTGGTTATGCGTAAACGATTTCGAATACTATTATCCTACTATATTTGTATGCTCACCTTTACACTATGTGTATTGACCTCTATTTTAACGTATGTGATAGGTGTTTAGGATGCTTATGTTTTGCCGCTATATGAGAATCAAGCTAGGATGGAGTCTTAGAAACAAACCTAAATAAAATCTGAGTTGTCGGAATGGATATTTGTCTATGAGAACCTCGTCTGTAATAACTGTTTTTATTTTATATGTTTGTGGTATGGGACATGAACCTTTAATATATTATGATTAATAGTTGTTATGGATTCTAGTGGACAATATGTTTCGCTCAGTGCCGCGCCCTGATGATTCCGCCATCAGTTGGGGTGTGACACTAAGAGTTTCCTTGAGTTTAGCAGCAAGTAAATCAGCAGCATGATCAGTTTGAAACTCAAGCTGACACCTTATTGCCTCTTTTCTGTATACTTCAAACCTCTGCTTATCTTCCTCATCAGTCTACATTTGCATTTTTAATTGTTTTAAGGCATTTGCGGATAAAGCAGATGTTGAGAGAAGCTTTTTGGAGGCTTAGGTCTGTTGAGACATGCCAACAGTGGTTGTAGGATAGATTGCTTTTGAGGAACATTGGGATCTTTGGCTCTAAGCTCTTCCAGCTTTTTGTAGGTCTCCACTATATTGAGTTTTGACCATCTGGCAATTGATCTAGCTGAACCATAATCAGCAGCCACAAGCTTTGCTCTCATTCTCTTAAGTTTCAATGCCTCATCCGGATCCACTTGCTTGGCTTTCTTCCAATTGGGTGGAGTTGGCTTTATTGAGGGATCGTTGATCATTTTTGTAATTCTTTCAATTTCCTCCCTGAGAGCATCTGATGACCAGTCTTTAAATTGAGCCATGGTTGCTTTGTAAGGCTTGTGCTTCATTATGTAACCACATGTGGTGGTTGTATTTGTTTTGATAATAGAAGACTCCACATCAGAAACAAATGCCCTTTTTTCTTGGTTCTGGGGACTTCCCACTGGATCAGGGTTACAGTTGTAGCCTCAACAGTGGTTTCCTTCAATGAGGTCTTAATTATGTAACCACTGTCCAACTGATAACCAATGGGTTCAACAGTTGTAGTGGCTGCTCCACTTGAACTACCACCAAGAGTTTCGTAAAACTCAAGGGGTGTAACCTCCTCAACTGTTTGTGGAATAGCATATTGAATTGGTTCAGACACAGTCATTTGTTGGGTTATACTCTTAGTAATGTGTGGGTGAGAGGGATTGTTCTGAGTCTGAATTTCAATTGCTTCAAACAGAGGTAAGATTGTTGGTGGAATTTGGGGAGAGGGTTGTGGTGTAGAAAGCGACATTGCCCTGGGAGAGGGGCTTTTAAGAATATTTTCAAATGAAAGGTCTGCTTCATGATGTGGTGTCCCTGTGCTTACAACATGATCCCTTTGTGAGGATACATGAGGAGTTTGGATGGGTTGAGATCTTTCCAACAGCTGTGAGGAAGTAGCAGCAGTGGGTTCAAGTGACATTTGTGTTGTCACCGGGTTAACCTATGGGATCTCATCTTCTACAGGACCCTTTTTATTTTGTTTGGTTTTGGTGGGCCTTTTGGATTGGACAGGTTTCTTTTTGGTTTTGGCTGGTGTGGGTTTCACAACACCGGTTGTGGTGTCATGATCACCAGGAGCAGTGAGCTCAACAACAGAGGTTTGAGCAACAGATGTGGACTCATCTAAAATAGGCACGTCCCCATTTGCTTGTGTTTTGGAAACATTTGACTCTTTAGCCATAAGGCGAGTAAAGGTTTCAGAAGTAAGACTCTTTATTTGAAAAGCTACACCTTGTTGAAAATCTTTTTGTGAAACTTGCTTTGTAGGTATTAGCTTAATAGTCTAGGGTACATCAAAAAATCATTATTCGCCCCCTTTTGAACATTCCTCACATTTGTGACCAGATCAGTAAACAGTGTTGGGAGTAATTAAAATCAGAGTTTGTTAAAATAGCATAACCCAAGTACTGAATATTATGTGGTACTTCATTGAAAGTAGTGGTCTTAGCAGAAAGACATGTCAAGAGAGTATGGAAAAAGAATTTCATTGGAGCAGGGAAGTTTGATTTATAAATAGTAACTCCCTTTAATTGACCTTCATACCCCCTTTCAATGTATTCTGTGTCAAGTTCTTGTTTTTCAAAAGAGGTCTTCCCTGTCAGGTTATTCAACCCAAATGTTGTTGATATAGTGTTCCTCTGACTTTGGAAGTTATAGCATAAGGGACTTTCTTTTGTGATTGAATTTCAGCATTTGCCCCAAAAATCGCGGAGTGTATCTAGATAGATTGGAGCATTGGCACTAAGAATTGTTTTGTATTTTGTAAGAACATCAATTATTAAGTGATAGGTAGTATTTTTTGCTATTTTCTCAAAGATGGGAAGATAGTTGTGGGGATGTTTGATTGTCAAAGCCATGGTTGGAGAAGAAATTTGCGTATGGTTGAAGAAGAAGGTTTGGAGAAGAAGATGGAAACCGCTTTTGTGAATTTGAATTCGAGACGGCAGTAAAGCTTTGTTTGGGGATGAAACAGGGTTTTATAAAGTGAAAAGGTGAATGCTGACGTGTCAGCGGTTACAAAGATCTGACGGCTAACATCTATCCACGTGGCAACCTCTGTTGGAATAATGGAGGACATTTGTTTGGAAACTACTATTGGGTAACAATAGTGGTTGGGAACAGTGAAATGAACAGTGGCTAATTTTAGTTTATCAGTGGATAGACATCAGTGGTTGCGACCAACAGTTGTTTGATCAACAGTGGTCCAAGCAGTGGTAAATGAAAACAAAGGATACCTTTCAGCAGTGGATGAATTTTTAGCCAATCGGAGGTTTGAAAACAGTAGTTATGGACAAACTTTTAAGGATTTATGAAAAATTTTCACTTTAAGCTATTTTTAAGTATGTATTTTTGATTTTCTGAAAACATTTTAATGCTTTTTATTCATGGAAAACAAAGTTTTACCTTTTAATCCATGTTAAGCATGCCAATCCTAGAGATCAAGCTTTCAAAGGTAGATGTGTCTAAAGATTTTGTCAACACATCTGCCAGCTGATCCTTAGTGGGAACATGATGCAGAGAAATCAAACATTTTTCATCGCAATCCCTCACAAATTGATGTCTGATGTCAATATGTTTGGTGGTTGAATGGGATACTGGATTTTTAATGATGTTTTCAGCTGCTTGACTGTCTAACATGAGTGGAGTCTTTAAAGCAGTTACACCAAAATCCAGCAATTGATTTTGAAGCCACAACAGTTGGGTTGTACAGCTTGCAGTAGCAATGTATTCAACTTCAGCAGTGGATGCGGAAACAGCTGCTTGCTTATTGCTTTTCCAAGATACTAAGCGATTGCCTAGAAATTGACACCCTTGTTGATGCCCGGAATGTCTGTTGACTGCGTCTACAAAAAGTCTGAAGTCAAGATTGGTTTACAGGGGGTCAAAGTGTAAATATTAAGATGAGTTAACTGCCATTTTCGTCCCTGTGGTTTGGTCACTTTGGCCATTTCAGTCCATTTTTCAAAAATGCGCCATTTTCGTCCCCCACGTTCTGGAAAGGTGCCATTTCAGTCCAAAAATCATAACCCAGTTAAGTCAGTTAGTAAATAAGGACTGATTGTGTAAATTTGTAACATAAAGGACTGATTGTGTAAATTTGTAACACCACCACCACTAGCCCTGCCACCACCACCACTCCGCTGCCACCACCACCACCACCGCCACCACCGCCACACCGCCACCACAGCCACACCGCCACCACAGCCACCACCGCCACCACAGCCACTGCCACCACCACCACCGCCGCCACCACAGCCACACCGCCACCACAGCCACTGCCACCACCGCCACCACCGCGACTACGGGATCTTGTGCGATTATCTTTGGCTTGTGCGATCAAGAGTTCATCATCATCGTCAATCATCACGTTGATCATCATCAACAGTTCTTCGAACCACCATTCCATACATAACCCGACCTGCTACCATGACTGAAAGAATTGAAATGGTGAAGATGGAGGTTTCAAAACGGAAGATGGAGGTGAACGGAGATGATGGTAAGATGACGGAGAAGTGAAGTTGCAAGTTTCGATGACGGATACATGAAGTTGCAGGTTCCGGAAACACTTCAGATTCATAACGGCTACCACAGCCCTGCCACCACCACCACTCCGCTGCCACCACCACCACTGCCATCACCACTACCACACACTCTCTGTTTCTGTCGATCTGGGTCGAATTGAACGGACATCTGAAGTTCCTTAGATCCCCACAAACATTTTACACCCCTCACAATGCTCAAACACATCGATTTTAGCCGGAACCGAACCTGCAACTTCGCCAGAATCTTCACAGTGGCCGGAATCAGTCAACACGTCGTTCCAGCCGTTAACGGTTCGTTTTTCTTGTTCCGGTTCATTCGTTTATACTTGTACAATGTTTGCACCAGGTTAATTGGAATATAACCTGATTTTGGTCGTTAATTTGAGCCATTGACTTTCCTGTTTGACCTTCTGTTGACCGATTTGGGGGAGATGACACTGTTGACATCTGTGAGAGTGGTGGTGGCAGCGGAGTGGTGGTGGTGGCAGGGCTGTGGTGGCAGTGGTGGCAGGGCTGTGGCGGTGGTGGCAGGGCTGTGGCGGTGGTGGCAGGGCTGTGGCGGTGGTGGCAGGGCTGTGGTGGCGGTGGCGGCAGCGGAGTGGTGGTGGTGGCGGGGGCTGTGGTGGTGGTGGTGGCGGTGGTGGTGGCGGTGGTGGTGGTGGCAGCGGAGTGGTGGTGGTGGCAGGGCTAGTGGTGGTGGTGTTTAATATTTACTTAAATGGTCCTTTATGTTACAAATTTACACAATCAGTCCTTATTTACTAACTGACTTAACTGGGTTATGATTTTTGGACTGAAATGGCACCTTTCCAGAACGTGGGGGACGAAAATGGCGCATTTTTGAAAAATGGACTGAAATGGCCAAAGTGACCAAACCACAGGGACGAAAATGGCAGTTAACTCTATTAAGATAGATTGATGCAGGATCGTTTTTTTGTCATTGTCTTAGTCTTGGACCGCTTTTAGGGCATTATTATGGATCGCTTATAGGACAAGGGTTCTAGATCGCTCATATGGTCTGTCATATAAGCGACCCAAGATATCTATAAATAGGCAGGAGCGGTTCATTTGTTGTAACAGTGTATGTGTGTGCTACGGTGCTGAAACTCTGCCAAATTTTCATCAGAAAGCAATAGAAAGATAAGGAATTGAAAGGATAAGCTGTTGTAACTTCATTTACGTTAATTCCGCCTTCGTACATGAAGATGAACTACCTTGACTGACTTTTAGGGTCATAGAACGGTCCAACAAGTGGTATCAGAGCTCAGGACAAGGAGTTCATACTACGACAGCATAGATCTGCAGAAATCTCTCTTTTCTACTTACTTTCTCTCATACTTTTATCAGTTTCTAGTGGTTTCAACGGTCAAAATTGTCTGAAATTCGAGTATAACGTGTAAAACACACTATTAACAAACCCTGGAAAGAATCAGGTGAAAATACGGACTAAAATTGGTAAAAACAGGCTAAAAACAATGGATCGCCTTTTCGGACATTAGAACCGCTTATCCGGACATTTCTTGGATCGCTCGAAATTTATCCTTTGGATCGCTCATAGAAACCAATTTGGATCGCTTTTTCAGACAATATTCAGTTTGGATCGCTCGAACGGACGTTACTTAGACCGCTCGAACGATCATAGTCTGGACCGCTCGAACGATCTCGATCGTTCATTTGACATTGCTGAACCGCTCGAACGGGCACATTCTGGTCCGCTCGAACTAACATAGTAGGCTCGCTTTTCTGACATTTGTGAACCGCTCGAGAGGTTATAGTTGGGTTCGCTTATTTGAACCTAACCTGATTCGCTTTTCTGTCAGTTGCACAGATAGGCTCGCTTTTGTGGTTCTATTGTTTTTCAAAATCAAAAATTTTTCTAAGTGTTGTCTGATTTTTCAGGTACGTTCATGATGGATGATATGTTCTTGAATCCATTTAGCGATATGTACGCATTCACGGGAAGTTCAGGAAACAACGATTCGACATCGAACAATACGAACGAGAATCAACCAAAAGAGAAAAAGAAAGAAGCTTGGGAGTCTGAAAGCGCATTTGGAACGTTTAACAAACCTCCTAAGTTGATGGCTATAGGAGACTACAGCAGGTGGGCAACAAAGTTCGAAGATTGGCTAATGGCATTCGCTTTCCCCAGTTGGAAGAGTATGAAAAACGGTTATGCTGATGGAAAGAAAAATGGTGAAGCTTTAAGAAATTCTGAAGAAATTGATCTTTTTGTAGCTGAACAAAAGTGTGTAGCTTTATTGTTTCAATCAGTTCGGGAGGATATCATTTCACTGATAGATTACACCAATGCTAAAGATTTGTGGAAAAAGCTCGAAACGAAGTGTATTGGAAGTAATGAGATTATAAAAAATAAGAAGAAACTGCTTAAAAAAGAGTTTGACATGTTTAGTTGTCTTAAGAATGAATCAGTGTGCAAAATGATTGAACGGTTCGGTCATCTAAAGCTGGAACTGGCACGACATGATATTAAGTATCCTCCGGAAGAACTTGTTGATAAACTGTTTGATTCATTACCTGATGATATGGATTGGAGGTATTATGCGTTGATGTTAAAAAACACTATTGCTCCAGCAAAATTGACTCCAGATGTGGTGATTGAAAGACTTGAAAGCCATGAGCTAGAGTTGAAGAAAACATACAAAGTTAATCACTCATCCTATCAGCAAAACTTGGATCTTTATTATCCAAAGAGTTTGATGCCGAAAGCTACTTCTCCGAAAACTGCATTTTCTGCTGAGAATGTTTCTTCAGCAAACACAGAAAGTCAAAGCAGTTCAAACAATGGAAGCCATAGTGGGTATCACAGTGGATCTACGTCTTATGACAAACGTGCTGATGCAAAGTTTTCATGCAACATCGCGATAGATCTGAAGAACGCACAGAATTTTGATGAGGAGTCGGCCAAGCAACAAATGGTTTTTCTGGCGTCTGTGCTAGAATCTTATGAAGGGTTGGTAGCTGGTAAGATCGGGAATACAAATCTGACAAAGGAAGATTACGATCAGATAGACCCCGAAGAAATGGAACTGATCGATATTCGTTGGGCAATGGCAAGTGCAGTTCGACGTGCACAACGCTTTATGGAGATTACTGGGAGGAAAACGATCGGTGGTCCATCTACAAAGTTAGGGTTCGATAAATCCAAAGTGACGTGTTTTAAATGTAAGCAGAAGGGTCACTTCAAGCGTGAATGTAGAAACGCATACGTTGATGAATCAGAGAATCCATTTCGTGACGATTATTACAAAAAGGCAATCTACTATCAAAATAAATCCGAGCCGCCTAGATTGAAGCAGCAGGAAGAGAATAGAGACAAATCGAGGGCATTAGCTGTGATTTATGACGATGAGGGGTACGATTGGAGTAAAGAAGTTCTACCAGAAGATGATGCGGTGGGTTACGCATTCATGGCAAGTCATGATGAACCCATTCCGTGGAAGGATGATCGTACGGAGGAACAGAAGTATAAATATCGGAAGATGGTTGCTGAAGCCAAAATCATCAGACTGTCTAGTGTCTATCTGGAAGCTAAAAGAGCAAACAGATGGGATCCAGACAGAGAATGTTATCTTGATAGATATGGCAACATCGCGGTTGATGACAGAAAGATAGATATTGAAGCCATCATTCAGGAGTACAAAGAAGATGATGAATATTGGCAGCACAAGTGGTGGGGAACACCAACATCAAAGATGATTGAAGAAGAGAAAGAGAGAAAGGAGAAAGAAGAGAAAGAGAGAAAAGAGAAAGAGATGAAAGAAAAAGAAGAACTTGAGAAAGTAAAGAAAGTTGATACCGGTCTGATCGATACTACACAGGAGTTGACAGCTGAGAACCTGGGAAATATGGCTGACAAAGTGCTAGCTGCAAAAGCACTTGAGGTAGATTTTGTTTCTGTTACTGAGTCAAAGAATCAGGTTAGTCAAAACAAGTCAACGAATGTGTCAGGTAACAAAGTTGGGGGTAATGCTGATTGCAAAAGTTGCACCAAACAATGCAATTTTTGTGGCACTGTCACGTACCTAAACGGTGAGAAAATCAAGAATCTAACAACTAAAGTTGGAAAGCTTGAGGATCAGATTCTTGAACGTGACACAAAATTAAAATCTTCAACTGAACAAGTAAATGAATTAACGACTGAATGTAAGAAAATTAAAGCTGAAAATGACAAAGTATTTCTTGAGCACCGACAAATTTCTGAAAAATTTGAAAAATTAAAAACCGTTGTCAAAGATAGTGATGATCGAAATGGAAAAACAACTAAAGAAAATGAACATCTAAGAGCTGTTTTGAGATTAAAAGAAGAATCAATTAACAAACAACTGGATGAAATTGCTAAACTAAAACTTAAAGTTCAAGAAATTGAAATTGAAAATGAAACAATTCAGTTGAAATTAAACAGCTATAGCTCAGCTAGCTTTGTTTTGCAGCATATTGTTCCCAAACCTATAGGGAAAAACAAAGCTGGTGAGGATGTGTTTTCTGATGGAACGGGTGTAGGGTTTCACAAAGTTCCACCGCCAATTTTAGACAACTACATGAAAAAGCAGTCTAGTTTGGTGGAAATTGAGGAAGAAAGTGATGTTACACTTCCTGAGAACATTGATGTCACGTTCACGTCTTCCAATAAAGAGGGTGTCCAAAATGATGTGGTAAAAAGTGTGGTAGACAAAGTGCTTAAACCGGATTGTGACACTTCTGAGGAGGATGGGTGTTTTCTAGATAAATACATTCCGAAGCAAAAGTCCAAAAACAACTTACATGATGAATCTGATCTTGTCATGTACAAGATGTCGGGATCGGATAAGTTGTTTTCGGATTCTGAGTTTCCATTAGAGAATGTTAATTTGAACAAATTGACAAATGTTTTCAAACTGGTCGAAGTCGAGTTGTCAGCAGTGAACGATCTGAGTCGAAAGAAAGAGAGGGTTTACAACAAGAAAACTGTTTATCCACCACGTTTTTACAATAACAACAGAAACAACTGGTCGGGTGGTTATCAGGGGGTAAACCATATCAGAAAAGAAATGTTTCAAACAAGAGGTTTGTCGAAAAGAAAAAGTTTGTGAACAGTTCGAGTTCACTTGTTGATGAAGAAAAAGAAATTTTTACAAAATCAAACAAAGAATTTTTTGAGAAGAGAGCTTCACAGGCTCAGTCTGAAGGCACAAGTCGGGTAGCTGATACTCGTACTTGTTTTAGATGTGAACAGGTTGGTCATATTGCACGAAAGTGTACATATGTGAAGCCTAAGACTGAAGCTGTGAAGGTTCAACAAAAGAAAGTTGATGTGAAGGGTAAAACACCGATGTATGTTGAGAAGAAAGTTGTTGAGAAGAAAAATGTTCAAATTGACAACTTGACAGTAAAAACTGAACCCGTAAAAAAGTTGGTAAATCAAAATGATAAATTTTATAAGAGGGTTGCAGTAGCTCAACAGGTGTGGAAACCTAAAATTGAACCTAAAGTTGAGAAGAAAGTTTTACCTTCTGAGGTGAAAAAGGCTGAAGAATTAATTACGGTTGATTATGATGCACAATTTCCACCTCTTAAGTCTAAGAACTTCAAAATTCAAATTGCTAAAGTCACGGTTACACCTAAGGCTGATGAGGCCTGGGTGGACACCATGTTTGACTAAATAGTTTGAATTGCCGGAGCTTCCTGGATCGCGAAGCATGAATCGGCATCTTTCTTAAAGTTGTTTTACATGATGATTTGTTATGTGCAGGATCTTCCAAAACTTGTATCCAGGTGGATAATGGATAGTGGAGCGTCAAGGCATATGACAGGGAAGACCGCATTGCTGTACGATGTGAATAACATTAATGGTGGTTATGTGGGTTTTGCGGGTAATCAAGGAGGCAGAATCATAGGTGAAGGAACATTATCAAATGGCATTATCACGTTTGAGAGAGTTAACTACATCGCTGAGCTGGAGAACAACCTACTGAGTATCTCCCAGATCTGTGACAGGATGTATACTACTCATTTCACCGACAAAGAATGTTTGATCTTGAAACCAGGATTTGTGATACCTGAAGAGTGGATCATCATGAGGGCACCAAGAGTCAACGATCTGTAAGTGTTGGACATGAGCGTTGCTACTATAACCACGGGTCAGGCTCATTGTTTTGTGTCTAGAGCAACGGAGAAAGAGTCAAGGTTATGGCACCGAAAGATGGGGCATATTCACCTAAGGAAAATGAATCACTTAGTGCATAACGACTTGGTCACTGGAGTGAATATTAAAGGTTTTCATCTGGAAGGGGAGTGCATAAGTTGTGTCAGAGGCAAACAGAAGAAAAAGTCACACCCTACAAAGCAAGTTAATTCAGTTTCAAGACCTTTGGAAAGACTTCACATGGATTTGTTTGGTCCTGTGAATGTCAAGAGTATAACAGGGGATTCCTACTGTTTGGTCGTGACTGATGACTACTCCAGATTTTCGTGGGTCATGTTTTTGAAAACAGTAGATGAAACCTTTGATAGTTTGATGGTATTGTTTAAGAAAATTGAGAATCTGTACCAGAGACCAATTTGTAGAATTCGGAGTGACAATGGTACCGAGTTCAAAAACAGTAAGATGGAGGAATACTGTGATGAAAGAGGTATACTGCATGAGTTTAGTGCTCCGTACACTCCTCAGCAAAATGGAGTTGCAGAACGCAAGAACCGGACACTAATCGAGACAGCCAGAACGATGCTTGCAGATTCCAAGTTACCAATTAATTTCTGGGCTGAAGCTGTTTCTGCTGCATGCTATACTCTCAACAGAGTTCTTACTGTGAAGAAGTTCAACAAGACGTGTTTTGAGCTAATCAATAAACGCAAGCCGAATTTGAAGTATCTAGAACCGTTTGGGTCACCTTGTACGGTAATAGAGCCGAATGGCAAGTTTGGTTCAAAGAACTTTGAAGGAATATTTGTTGGATATTTAGGTCCTACACGGCGTGTCTTTGTTCCAAGAGAAAAGCGTATTATTGAAGCAGCGAATGTTGAATGTCAGGGTTATACTATGCCGCCACAGAATCCTGGTGATTCATGGCGTTATCATTATGACAAACTTTGGGAATCGTTTGACATGAGAGAAGAATCAGAGGAAGAGGAAGATTTCTTTGATGAGCTGGATATTTTACGAGAGTATGAATCGTCGCTCAGGTTTCCAGCAGAGTATTCTAGAAGACCTCAGGAGACTTCAAATGATGATGAAGCAGGTCCTAGTAACGCTGGTGAACATGATGATGAAGTTGCTCCTGGTAATCAGTCGGAGGTGAATGATGATCAAGAAGCTGAAAACATGCCAGTTTTTGACCATGGTGATTCAGATCTTGAGGGGGAGCAGATCCAGTTGTCAAGTCAAACAAACCAAGTTGGTGAACAAGATGCAGAGCAGAATGTTACTAATCTGGAGGGAAATGTAGAAGTTCCAAGCGAAGTGATGCCGCGAACTCTTTCTTATCATCCAGAGGAGTTGATAATAGGAGAATTGCAATCGGGCGTTCGGACGAGACGTCAAATTGACCAGGGCTTAACATGTTTTTATACTACAGTAGCACCTTTACAAACTGAATTTTCATTAAGTTGTTTTATCTCGCAGGTCGAACCGAGGACTTACAAAGAGGCGCTTACTGAAGACTCTTGGGTCATAGCGATGCAAGAAGAGTTAGGTCAGTTTGAGAAGTTAGGTGTGTGGAAGTTAGTTGATTTGCCGGATGGTCAAAGAAAAATCAATACAAAATTGGGTTTTCAAATGTAAGAGGGACGATAGAGGAGTGGTTGTAAGAAACAAAGCTCGACTCGTTGTTCAGGGCTTTAGTCAACAGGAGGGGATTGATTTTACCGAAGTCTATGCTCCTGTCGCATGACTAGAGGCTATCAGAATTTTCCTAGCATTTGCGTCTTGGAAGAATTTCAAAGTATTTCAGTTAGATGTTAAATCAGCGTTTCTTTATGGGAAGGTCAAAGAGGAGGTTTATGTTGGTCAGCCGCCGGGCTTTACTGACCCGATCCACAAGAACAAAGTTTATTTGCTGGACAAAGCGTTGTATGGTCTACATCAGGCGCCGAGAGCCTGGTACGAGACTTTGTCTCAACACCTACTCTCTAACCAGTTCATACGTGGAAAAGTGGATGCCACTCTCTTCACTAAATTCGTTGATGGTCATCTTCTGATAGTACAGATTTATGTAGATGATATTATTTTTGGGTCGACAAATGAGAAATTATGCAAAGATTTCGAACAGGTGATGAAGCAGAAATTTGAAATGTCTTCAATGGGGGAGATGAAATTCTTTCTGGGATTACAAGTTGAACAACTTCCTGAGGGAATTTTCATTCATCAAACGAAGTACGTGCATGATATTCTAGAGAAATTTGGAATGTCAAGTTCTACTCCAGCTGCTACCCCACTTGCGACTAATCATGGGATTCACCCAGATCTCACCGGAGACAGGGTTGATGAGACACTTTATCGATCCATGATAGGTTCTTTGATGTACCTAACTGCTTCACGGCCTGACATCATGTACCCAACGTGCCTCGCAGCAAGATTTCAGTCTAACCCGAGAGAATCGCACATGATTATTGTGAAGAGAATTTTACGTTACTTGAAAGGCACACCCACATTGGGGTTGTGGTATCCTCGCAAAGGCGATTTTACGCTCGAAGGGTTTTCCGATTCGGATTTCGGATGCTGCAAAATCAACGCGAAATCAACAACTGCAGGATGCCAGTTCTTTGGTCCGAGATTGGTTACTTGGCAGTGTAAGAAACAAACATCTGTGGTGCTATCTACTTGTGAAGCGGAGTATGTTTCTGCTAGCAGTTGCTGCTCTCAGATCCTGTGGATACAGCAACAGATGCGCGACTATGGTTTGCAGTTTCTTAACACACCTCTGTTTGTTGATAATGAGGCCGCAATTAATATAACTAAAAATCCAGTACATCACGCTAAAACTAAACATATTGAGATTCGTCATCACTTTATTCGCGATTGCTTCGAGAAAAAGTTGATACGAATTGAGAAAATCCACACTGACGAACAAAAAGCTGATTGCATACCAAAGCTTTTGATAAAAATCGGTTTCAATATTTGTTAAAACTTAATGGTATGAAATTGCTTTCGGTGTCGGATGGGGTTGTGAGCGTTGATGAGAGTACTGTTGTGGATGAAGATGAGAAACAATCTGCGATGGTTTGTCGATTTTTTACGTGTTTTGGTATTTAGGGTGAGATAGATAGTTGTACATAGTTTATTTTGAGAAAAATACAAAAACAGTAAAAAATGTAAAAATCCAAAAACATGATAAAATTGAAAAAGAGCTTGTGTATATAGGGAAAATGATAGTACATCAGCTAGACAATTACAGTATGCTAAAGATTTGGAAAGACAAAATGAGTTAAACAGTCTCACTAACGATGTGTCGATAGGTTTTCGTACATTTAGTAGATTTATTCGGGATATAAACCTAAAATTTCAAACTTGTGAAATTCGTGGGGAACATTACTTGGATATATAGGTAACCCCTGAAATCTCGTTTGAAAGGTCTCGTATTCTGATATACTAGGTGGTTATACTCTATGATGTCTGGGGTATTATTCCGGGACTTCTGCTGAACGGTGGTTCTGACCTAGTCCTTGGCTAATACTTTATCCAAAAATGCTTGAAATATAGCATAAAGCCCTCAGCTGATTAGACAATAAAATTGATAATCAGTTGTTGTAGCTGAAAAGATTCTCTAAAGGGAACACACTGCAAAGTCGAAGCTGATATCTCTCTGCTGAACGGAAGTTCTGACCTGAGATCCCTCAGTTCTCGCATATCCTAATTTATGTACAGACATCATTGTAGTATTTTTGCCTGTAAGACTGAATATTGGGATTCTGGATACGGGAGTATATTCAAGAGGTGGGACACATGAATTGATCTAAGTTTTTAAAACACTTAAATGGTATCCTGAATAGATTGAAGTTTGTATGAGAATTTAAGATGGATCAGTATATCGTCAATCGAGGTGAATTGTTTAAGTCTGAGTATGTAATGTAGCTTAACGGTACTTGTAATCTGTCTGTAAAAAGCTGATATGATTCCCTGACACGCTCGCCAAAAATAAGTTGTATATAGTTTACTTTCTGCAATTTAAATTTTCTGTTATTTCATTTCTTAGTTTAGATCATTTTAAAATCCAAAAAGATTTTATTTCTGCTTTATTTTAGACAAACCAGAGTGGAAAGTTGATTGTCGGATTCTAGAAAGATGAAGCAGATACAGGAGATTCTGAGCTGAAGAATGAGGAGAGCTTACATTGTTGGAAAATGTTTGTTTTCAAAGTCATAAACAAGTTCATTAAGTTGATACTTGTTATTTTTCAGAAAATTGGAAAATTGTTTTACTAAATCAGTTTGTTTCGTCAAAAGATCAACCAGGGTCATTAAGTTGAACTTGGTAGATTAATCAAGTATTCAGGGTCATTAACTTGAACTTGAAAACTTGAGTGGATTTCTATAGCTGATTGAATTAGTGGTTATTATTTGAAAAGATAGATTGTAATGTTATTGGTTGAGTAACAGGTTTGGACGATATTTCCCGACGGAGGCAATTTGCAAAAGCTTGAACCAGATATCTCAAGATTCCAGCATACTGAGAGGGGGAGTCAGTGAGAGGGGGAGTCTGGATCAACAGCTAATGGGAAGTTTGTAGATAGAGCTAGGAGACAGTCCGGGAACCTGTGAAGAATGCTTATGAGAAGAAGACAGAGTTTGTGAAAAGACAAAGACTGAAGACTATGGAACTGAAGATGCTAAAAGACTACGTCAACATCCAAGGGGGAGTCTGTTGATGCACGGAATGTCTGTTGACTGCGTCTACAAAAAGTCTGAAGTCAAGATTGGTTTACAGGGGGTCAGAGTGTAAATATTAAGATAGATTGATGTAGGATCGTTTTTTTGTCATTGTCTTAGTCTTGGACCGCTTTTAGGGCATTATTATGGATCGCTTATAGGACAAGGGTTCTGGATCGCTCATATGGTCTGTCATATAAGCGACCCAAGATATCTATAAATAGGCAGGAGCGGTTCATTTGTTGTAACAGTGTATGTGTGTGTGACACTCTAGGTTTTTCCGAACGAACACCTTGTAATATTTCGTGTATATATAAATATTATTAAATGGAAACGTGACTTTTTACATGATATGTGTGTTGTGTATGTATATATATATATGTATGTGAGTCGAGACCACGACTCGAGACCATGACTCGCAACCACCCGGTTGCGAGTGGGCCACTCGGTCTCGAGTGGGCCTCTTGGGCCGTAACCGGTTTGGGCCGAAATCCCTTAGCCTACTTCGAACCTTGTATATAGATCCCCACTTTCCCCCACTTTCCCTCATTTGCTACACAAACATATCTACACATACACTCCTATTCTCTCTCAACTAGAAACCCCAAACAACAACACCATTTTCTTCCCCAACTTTCGGTTCAAGCTCAAGGATCTCGGACAAGGAATCTCGGTCAAGATCATCACTCGGACACTCCATCTTCTCGGTTCCCTTCTCTTTGTTTTCGGCTCCTTCTTCTTCTTCACAACCGGTTAGTGCTAATTATTATGTGCATAAGGATTTATGTTGTGTTGAATAAACTAAGAAATGCTTGGTTAGTAGTTTTATGCATGATTTTTATGAATGGTTGTGAAGATTGACTATATGTGTAAACCCTTAGGTTTGAATGCTTGGTGACATGTTTAAAATGACTAACAAATGGTAGTCTAAGAATGATTATGGCTAAACATACTATGCTTCATTGTTTCTTGCAAAATGATGATGTTAAACTTAGGATTTCGGATATATATTGTATGTTTCTTTATTCTTACATGTTGATCTTGACGAAATATGTGATTTTGGTCTAAAATGTATGGTTATGTTTGACATGAAAACCCTAGAAATTTATGAATATAGGATGAACTTGTTGAATGTGGTTTGAAGATTTCAAAAAGGGCAAAGTTTGATCTAAGTTTACTAATAGTCAGATTAGGCAAAGTGTTATTGGAAACCTTATTGGTTGTTTCCTGATTTGGGCCTGATTGCATAGTACATATTGGACTGATGCATCTGCATCATCACGTGTACATGAAAGAGACAGCATTACGACTCGCAACCGCACCGTTGCGACTCGCAACCATGGCATGACAACTCGAGACCACGCAGTTGCGACTCGCAACCATAGCATGACAACTCGAAACCTCACGATTGCGACTCGAGACTACGACGGTTGCGACTCGCAACCACAGCGTGACAAGCCGAAACCACCTGGTTGCGACTCGAGACCATCTGGTTGCGACTGGGCTGTCCACTTTGGTTATTGGGCCATTATGTGTAATATGGGCTACCTGTTAACTGGACTACGTGCTACTGTTTGCTTGTGCAAAGTGTTAGGGCCGGCCCAATAACCCACTGTCTAATTTTATGCATGATACGTGCTAGTTGTTTGTAAGTATTGCGTGATTGCTTGTACAATAAACCTGACCTATACCGGTAACCATGTTAGGACGTGGTGACCAGCGTGTTTGACCAAGTAACCTAATCTGCCGAGCAACCCAAGGTGAGTTCACACACTAAAAGCATGCGTCCCGCGGAGGGACACGAACAAACTACCAACTTTGGGAAAATACTTTCGACCCATTACTCCGGGGGAAAACAGAATGGGTAATTACTATCTCCGGGGGAGATACGTTTGGATACTATTTATAAATCACAACTAGCCAGACTAAACGAAACTCTATCACTTTAAGTCCTTGCTTACAGTACCGATTAATCGCCGGGGGCGAACGGGTTATTAGTTGATAGCGCTATTAGGTTTGACAACCTCACACCGTGACCGGGGGAGATCGGGCGTGAACTAGTAGACCTTGCAACATGGTCAATGACGATAGACATTGACTCGGGGCACGAATATTTATATTCCGTCAACAGTTTCGGTATCTACAGTTTAGTGAGCTTACAGATGGGGTAGCTCCCCACAACGTGATTATAAATGCTTTATCTAAACAACTTAAGTTTTTGGTAAACTAAAACTGGACAACTAGTGAACTCACTCAGCATTATTGTTGACCCCTTATTGCATGCTTTGCAGGTAACCAGTGACTCAGGAGCTGCTGCTTGGGGATGTGTAGTGTTCGTCAAACCCGTGTATTGGGTGAATTATTTTGAACTCAGAACTATCTTTAAAACTACTTTGGTTATGCTTCCGCTGTTTTGTTAAACTAATTATCAAACTTAAACTCCGATGTTGTTAACTATTTTGGATATTAAATATTTCTACTATTAATTCAATGCTCAGTATAATTGGTGGCTGGATCCTGGTCAGTCACGCCCTCGAAGCGGGTGTTATCCGCAGGTGGATTTTGGGGGTGTGACAGATTGGTATCAGAGCCATTGGTTATAGTGAACTTGGTTTTAAAAAGGGGAAAATCTTTTTGAGAAAAACCAGACTATAACCTGTGACTCGCGACGACACTACACTCCAAGTGCAAGGCTCAACACTTTCGACCTCATAGCTCGGACCAGTGTTTACTTGTTTGCTTACTTTATGTTTCCTGTTTTGCTATACGTACTAGTGTGCCTAGTTA
Organism: Helianthus annuus; assembly: GCF_002127325.2. Taxonomy (NCBI): domain Eukaryota; kingdom Viridiplantae; phylum Streptophyta; class Magnoliopsida; order Asterales; family Asteraceae; genus Helianthus; species Helianthus annuus. The sequence goes on along the minus strand of NC_035438.2, from coordinate 97,522,901 downwards.
GATAGATACACCTCTCTCTTCTATCTCATTCTCGCTACATCACACTCATACTGTGTTTTCTGATTATGAAGACAATGAGTGGACGTGGAAGGGGAAACATCAACATGACTCAGGCTCAGTTCACTAACCTGCTCAACACAGTGGCTGCGGCTTTCGCAGCTCACCCTATAGGTAAGCTCGTTGTTTTAGGATGTTTAGATCCTACCGTCACAACGTCTTTTCGCCTCTAAACCTATACGCTTCGCTTCTCACGAACAGGTCAGCATGCACCTGCGCAACCACCCGTGTGTACTTTCAAAACCTTCATGGATTGCAAGCCTCTCCCTTTCAACGGCACTGAGGGTGCCATAGGTCTTCTACATTGGATTGAGAAAGTTGAAGCTGTCTTTGCTGTCTGTGAGTGTCCCCCTGCGAATTGGGTGAAGTTTGCTACTGCTACGCTTGAAGGAAACGCGCTTTCTTGGTGGAAGGCGCAAATTCAGATGTTTGGTTTGGAAACTGCTAATGCTACTGCGTGGGAGGATTTCAAGGACATGATTAAGGAGGAATACTGTCACCGGGATGACATCCACAAACTTGAGAATGAGTACTATGAGCTCAAGATGGTTGGGTCGGAAATTGAAACTTACACCAAGCTGTCTAATGACTATGCTGCTCTTTGCCCAAACATGTCTCGACCTATGTATCGAAGAATCGAACTGTATATCAAAGGTTTGGCTCCAGAGATTCGAAGCCATGTCACTACAGCCAACCACACTACCATTCAGCCGATTGTTCGACTTGCTCACAAACTCACTGATCAGGCCGTGGAAGAGGGCCGGCTGCCCAAAAGGATCAGTGCTACCGTCGGAACTTCTAGTGACAGCAAGCGTAAGTGGGAAGGAAATCAAAGCAAGGATGCTAACCCCACTCAGGCCCCAGCACAGCAAAGGAAAACTGAAAATAACAAGGGCACTCAACAACAGGGTGGCTATCGCGGTAACCACCCCAAGTGCAACAAGTGCAATCGACACCACAGCGGGCCTTGTGGGAAAAGCCAGTGTCAGCGATGTAACAAAATGGGGCATGAGGCCAAGGACTGTAGGAGTCCACGTCCCGTGGGGCAGAACCAGCAGCAACATCATCACGGGAATGCCAAGGGTTGTTTCCAGTGTGGAGCTGAGGGGCACTACAAGAAGAATTGCCCTGAACTGAACCAGAACCGCAACAACAATCAGGGAGCTGGAAACAACGATCAGAACAACAATGCTGGGAATGGTGCTAGAGGAAGGGCTTTTGTGATTGGAGCTGGAGAAGCAAGGAATGACCCCAATGTCGTGGCGGGTAAGTTCCTACTCGATGATCGTTATGTTTCTGTATTATTTGATTCCGGTGCCGATGCTAGTTATGTGTCCCTACGTATTAGTAAGAAGCTTAAGCGTCCGCTTTCGTTACTAAGTTCTCCTCATATTGTCGAGTTAGCTAATGGTAGAAACATCGAGGCCTCACATGTTATCAAAGGCTGCAAACTAGAGTTGTCTGGTCAGACATTTAGTATCGATCTTTTCCCTGTTACTCTTGGAAGCTTCGACGTCGTTATTGGTATGGATTGGTTATCCAAGCATCGCGCTGAGATCCTCTGTCAAGAGAAAGCAGTTCGTATTCCCCGTCGTTCTGGCAAACCCCTCATTGTACAAGGTGGCAAAAGCGGAGAAATCTCCGGCGTTATCTCTTTCTTGAAGGCCCAGAAGTGTTTACGAAAAGGGCACACCGCTATCTTAGCACTCGTCACCAACACCCACGAAAAGGAAAAGAGGATTGAAGATTTTCCGGTAGTACGTGACTATCCCGAGGTATTTCCTGAGGAATTACCTGGACTCCCTCCCCACCGTCAGGTCGAATTCCAAATCGAGCTAGCTCCCGGAGCAGCGCCCATAGCTCGTGCGCCTTATCGACTAGCCCCCGCAGAATTGAAGGAACTCTCTACTCAACTACAGGAACTATTGGATAAAGGGTTTATTCGCCCTAGTTCATCACCCTGGGGAGCACCGGTACTCTTTGTTAAGAAGAAGGATGGCACGTTCCGAATGTGCATTGACTATCGTGAGCTGAACAAGGTTACCATCAAGAATCGTTACCCTCTCCCGCGAATCGACGACCTATTCGATCAGTTGCAAGGATCGAGCTACTATTCTAAGATTGACCTGCGATCAGGCTATCATCAGCTAAGGGTCCGTAATGAAGACATCTCCAAAACTGCATTCAGAACTCGTTATGGTCATTATGAATTCCTCGTTATGCCCTTTGGGATGACCAACGCGCCTGCGGTATTCATGGATCTCATGAACCGAGTATGCAAACCCTACCTCGACAAGTTTGTGATCGTGTTTATAGACGACATCCTGATCTACTCGAAAAGTCAGGAAGAGCATGAACAGCACCTGCGCCTTATCCTCGAACTCCTTCGCAATGAGCAATTGTATGCCAAGTTCTCGAAATGCGACTTCTGGCTTCGAGAAGTCCATTTCCTTGGGCACGTGGTTAACAAGGATGGAATCCTCGTCGACCCTGCAAAGATCGACTCGATAAAGAACTGGCCTACACCTAGGACTCCCACTGAAGTTCGCCAATTCTTGGGATTGGCAGGTTACTACCGCAGATTCATTCAGGGATTCTCAAAGATTGCACAACCCCTCACTACGCTCACTCAGAAAGGCGTCACCTACAAGTGGAATGAAGCACAGGAATCTGCTTTTCAGAGACTTAAGGATAATCTCTGTAGTGCTCCTATTCTCTCGTTGCCTGAAGGCACTGACGACTTTGTGGTTTACTGCGATGCATCCATCCATGGGCTCGGTTGTGTGTTAATGCAACGCGACAAAGTTATTGCTTACGCCTCTCGACAACTCAAGACACACGAAAGGAACTACACTACGCATGACTTGGAACTAGGAGCAGTGATCTTTGCGCTTAAGATATGGAGACATTACCTGTACGGTACCAAGTGCACCATTTACACCGATCACAGGAGTCTCGAGCATATCTTCAAACAAAAGGAATTAAACATGCGACAACGTCGATGGGTCGAACTTCTGAATGATTATGAATGCGCCATCAAGTACCATCCGGGCAAGGCCAATGTCGTGGCAGACGCCCTCAGCCGAAAAGACACTACTCCCAAGCGCGTGCGAGCGTTACAACTCACCATCCAGTCTAACCTCCCTACCCAGATCCGAAATGCTCAGACCAAAGCTCTGAAACCAGAAAACATCAGGGCTGAGTCCCTGCGAGGATCGAGACAACGACTAGAACAAAAAGAAGACGGCGCCTACTATGTGGCAGGGCGCATTTGGGTCCCACTTTACGGAGATCTACGAGAACTGGTGATGGACGAAGCCCATAAGTCCCGTTATTCAGTACATCCTGGTTCAGATAAGATGTACCACGACTTAAGGACCACTTACTGGTGGCCTGGCATGAAAGCCCACATAGCAGCATACGTTAGCAAATGTTTGACCTGCGCAAGAGTCAAGACTGAGTATCAGAAACCAGCAGGCCTACTCCAGCAACCCGAAATCCCGAAGTGGAAATGGGAGCAAATTTCCATGGATTTTGTTACGGGGCTACCTAGATCTCAACGCGGGAATGATACTATTTGGGTGATAGTAGATCGATTGACTAAGTCCGCACACTTTCTGGCCATTAAGGAAACAGACAAGTTTTCTACCTTGGCGGAAATTTACTTAAAGGAAGTAGTTTCGAGGCACGGGGTGCCAACTTCTATTATTTCCGACCGAGACGCTCGTTTTACTTCCGAGTTGTGGCAAGCTATGCACAAATCCTTTGGCTCACGTTTGGACATGAGCACCGCTTACCACCCACAAACGGATGGGCAGTCTGAACGCACCATCCAAACCCTGGAAGACATGCTTAGAGCATGTGTGATCGATTTTGGCAAGAACTGGGAGAAGCATCTACCGCTGGTGGAATTCTCCTACAATAACAGCTACCACACTAGTATTCAGGCGGCACCTTTTGAGGCACTGTACGGTCGTAAATGCCGATCACCCCTTTGCTGGGCGGAGATAGGTGACAGTCAACTCACAGGCCCAGAACTGGTGGTAGATACAACGGAAAAGATTTCCCAGATCAGGCAACGCATGGCGGCAGCTCGTGACCGTCAGAAAAGCTACGCTGACAAGCGTAGGAAACCACTAGAATTCCAGGTCGGGGACCGGGTTCTACTTAAAGTCTCACCCTGGAAGGGTGTGGTCCGTTTCGGTAAACGAGGCAAGCTGAATCCGCGATATGTTGGACCATTCGAAATTACCGAGAAAATCGGTAAGGTTGCTTATAGATTGAACCTGCCTGCAGAGCTGAGTGCAGTGCACAATGTCTTTCACGTGTCTAATCTGAAGAAGTGCCTGTCAGATGAAACACTTACAATTCCTTTCAAGGAACTCACTATTGATGAACAGCTACACTTTACTGAGGAACCGATTGAGATCACGGATCGAGAGATCAAAACCCTCAAACGTAGCCAGATACCTCTCGTGCGAGTTCGTTGGAACTCACGGCGTGGCCCAGAGTTTACCTGGGAGCGGGAAGACCAGATGAAGTCTAAGTATCCCCAGTTGTTCCCAAACGAAACCCCCAGCACTGAAGCTACAACTGAATTTCGGGACGAAATTCCAAACTAACGGGGGGATGATGTGACACCCCGTTGAAACACGCTAGCTTGGCAGTGGCTGCCTTAACTTTCGGGACGAAAGTTCTTAAAACTTGGGGATAATGTGACACTCTAGGTTTTTCCGAACGAACACCTTGTAATATTTCGTGTATATATAAATATTATTAAATGGAAACGTGACTTTTTACATGATATGTGTGTTGTGTATGTATATATATATATGTATGTGAGTCGAGACCACGACTCGAGACCATGACTCGCAACCACCCGGTTGCGAGTGGGCCACTCGGTCTCGAGTGGGCCTCTTGGGCCGTAACCGGTTTGGGCCGAAATCCCTTAGCCTACTTCGAACCTTGTATATAGATCCCCACTTTCCCCCACTTTCCCTCATTTGCTACACAAACATATCTACACATACACTCCTATTCTCTCTCAACTAGAAACCCCAAACAACAACACCATTTTCTTCCCCAACTTTCGGTTCAAGCTCAAGGATCTCGGACAAGGAATCTCGGTCAAGATCATCACTCGGACACTCCATCTTCTCGGTTCCCTTCTCTTTGTTTTCGGCTCCTTCTTCTTCTTCACAACCGGTTAGTGCTAATTATTATGTGCATAAGGATTTATGTTGTGTTGAATAAACTAAGAAATGCTTGGTTAGTAGTTTTATGCATGATTTTTATGAATGGTTGTGAAGATTGACTATATGTGTAAACCCTTAGGTTTGAATGCTTGGTGACATGTTTAAAATGACTAACAAATGGTAGTCTAAGAATGATTATGGCTAAACATACTATGCTTCATTGTTTCTTGCAAAATGATGATGTTAAACTTAGGATTTCGGATATATATTGTATGTTTCTTTATTCTTACATGTTGATCTTGACGAAATATGTGATTTTGGTCTAAAATGTATGGTTATGTTTGACATGAAAACCCTAGAAATTTATGAATATAGGATGAACTTGTTGAATGTGGTTTGAAGATTTCAAAAAGGGCAAAGTTTGATCTAAGTTTACTAATAGTCAGATTAGGCAAAGTGTTATTGGAAACCTTATTGGTTGTTTCCTGATTTGGGCCTGATTGCATAGTACATATTGGACTGATGCATCTGCATCATCACGTGTACATGAAAGAGACAGCATTACGACTCGCAACCGCACCGTTGCGACTCGCAACCATGGCATGACAACTCGAGACCACGCAGTTGCGACTCGCAACCATAGCATGACAACTCGAAACCTCACGATTGCGACTCGAGACTACGACGGTTGCGACTCGCAACCACAGCGTGACAAGCCGAAACCACCTGGTTGCGACTCGAGACCATCTGGTTGCGACTGGGCTGTCCACTTTGGTTATTGGGCCATTATGTGTAATATGGGCTACCTGTTAACTGGACTACGTGCTACTGTTTGCTTGTGCAAAGTGTTAGGGCCGGCCCAATAACCCACTGTCTAATTTTATGCATGATACGTGCTAGTTGTTTGTAAGTATTGCGTGATTGCTTGTACAATAAACCTGACCTATACCGGTAACCATGTTAGGACGTGGTGACCAGCGTGTTTGACCAAGTAACCTAATCTGCCGAGCAACCCAAGGTGAGTTCACACACTAAAAGCATGCGTCCCGCGGAGGGACACGAACAAACTACCAACTTTGGGAAAATACTTTCGACCCATTACTCCGGGGGAAAACAGAATGGGTAATTACTATCTCCGGGGGAGATACGTTTGGATACTATTTATAAATCACAACTAGCCAGACTAAACGAAACTCTATCACTTTAAGTCCTTGCTTACAGTACCGATTAATCGCCGGGGGCGAACGGGTTATTAGTTGATAGCGCTATTAGGTTTGACAACCTCACACCGTGACCGGGGGAGATCGGGCGTGAACTAGTAGACCTTGCAACATGGTCAATGACGATAGACATTGACTCGGGGCACGAATATTTATATTCCGTCAACAGTTTCGGTATCTACAGTTTAGTGAGCTTACAGATGGGGTAGCTCCCCACAACGTGATTATAAATGCTTTATCTAAACAACTTAAGTTTTTGGTAAACTAAAACTGGACAACTAGTGAACTCACTCAGCATTATTGTTGACCCCTTATTGCATGCTTTGCAGGTAACCAGTGACTCAGGAGCTGCTGCTTGGGGATGTGTAGTGTTCGTCAAACCCGTGTATTGGGTGAATTATTTTGAACTCAGAACTATCTTTAAAACTACTTTGGTTATGCTTCCGCTGTTTTGTTAAACTAATTATCAAACTTAAACTCCGATGTTGTTAACTATTTTGGATATTAAATATTTCTACTATTAATTCAATGCTCAGTATAATTGGTGGCTGGATCCTGGTCAGTCACGCCCTCGAAGCGGGTGTTATCCGCAGGTGGATTTTGGGGGTGTGACAGTGTGTGCTACGGTGCTGAAACTCTGCCAAATTTTCATCAGAAAGCAATAGAAAGATAAGGAATTGAAAGGATAAGCTGTTGTAACTTCATTTACGTTGATTCCGCCTTCGTACATGAAGATGAACTACCTTGACTGACTTTTAGGGTCATAGAACGGTCCAACAACCCTCCTGATGTGAACTTCCTTGTTGTGTTACATCCAGCAAAACCACTATCTGAAACCTGAAAGCTTGATATTCCCATTAGCAGGATACCAGATCCCAAGTGTAGGTGCACCTTTTATGTATCTGAATATTCTTTTTACAGCAATGAGATTAGACTTCCTAGGTGCTGACTGGGATCTTGCACAAACACATGTTGCAAACATGATGTTTGGCCTAAATGCAGTTAGGTACAACAAAGACCCAATCATGCTTCTATACAATGTTTGATCAACCAAGTCATCTTTTTCATCAGTAGTGACAAGCTTTGTGGTTGCCATAGGTGTACTACATGGTTTACAGTCATTCATCTCAAATTTGGTTAAAAGTTCTTTCACATATTTGCTTTGATGAATGAATGTTCCATTTTGCAGTTGCTTAACTTGGAGACCAAGAAAGCATTGGAGTTCACCCATGGCACTCATCTCAAACTTTGCTGTCATGAGTTTTCTAAAGTCTTCACACATGGAGGTACATGTGGATCTAAAGATGATGTCATCAACATAAATTTGGACACTCGTCAGATCCCTTCCTTTCCATTTTAAAAACAATGTTTTGTCAATATTACCCCTTGTAAACCCAATGGAAATTAAAAAGGTGGAAAGAGTTTCATACCAGGCTCTAGGTGCTTGTTTCAAGCCATACAAAGCTTTGTTGAGCTTATAGACATGACCAGGATAAATGACATCTTCAAAACCAGGAGGTTGGCAAACATATATCTCTTCTTGAATCTTTCCATACATAAATGCACATTTTATATCAATCTGGTACACCTTGATGTTGTGGTTAACAACAAAGGCTAAGAACAATCTGATGGCTTTAAGTCTTGCTACAGGAGCAAAGGTTTCATCATAATCTATGCCCTCTTCTTGTCTAAATATAACAACCCTTAACATATTTTTGACACTCTAAAAATAATCAAAGTGTCCCTATATGTCCTAAAATACACCCCGTGTATGAAAACGGACCCCGAATACCTTTAATATTATAAAAATGAAATAAAAACTAGATAATAAGGGCGCTCACGGGCCGCGTAGCCCTTGGCTACCTCCTACGCGGGGCGCGACAGCCAGTCACCAAGGCTGCACCCGGTGCTGCCACGTGTCATGCCTCCGTCAAGCCTACACTTGTGAGTTTCGACTAAGCTAGGCCCTACATAGCCTATGCCGCGGGCCGCGTAAGACCCCCTCTAGGTCTACGCGGGGCGCGAGAGATGGACGGGTCACAACTATAAATAGATGCAATCGGCCTTCAGTTTACCTCGTTCAATTTTCACTTCTCTCTCTCAATATTCTCTATAGTAAGCACTATACCCAGGCATAATACCCCCTAAATAACGAAGTTATGCCCCGTTGTAAGTATCATAACCCCGATTACGTATTAGATACGCTGCCCGATTGATTCAGGGTTCCGTAATGACTGTCGAGGTTCTGCCCGATGTAGTCGTTGGAATGCCGTCTCGGGGAGGGTATTACTCATGTAAATATTGGGTTATTATACTAACACGTATGCATTTGTGTATTTAATAGATAATCACCAGGAAACCCTAAAGGAAAACCTAAGACAACAATGTGAGTAATCTCCTTTTTGCAAATTGTTTTTACAAAACCTCACACAATTAATATTATATTAAACAGTGATTGAGTATTTGTATTCTACAATTATCGTCGGTATGTTAGGGTTTTGTATACAAAATTTGTACTACATTGTGAGTAGTAACATGACCACAAGTCGGGTTGACAGTACCGTGGGTGGTAATTAAAGTAGATGGAAACAAATGTAATTGTGCGACCTCTCTCAATACTGTACAATGGTTTTTACTTAACTTGATTAATCTGAGATTCACTCACCAGTATTTCCCACTGACAAAATGTTTTTTAAACGCGTTTCAGGTAACAAAATGTGAAAGCCAAAATAGAAGCCAGCTGGACAGCACTGAAGGCTTGGAAAAGTGGCTATAAAGTTACCTAAAATAAAAGAGATGTTTAATTAAATAAAATAGGATTTATTCCTATAAAAATGTGTGTACTTAAAACTTGGGATTTTCCCACGTGTTTAATATTATGAGAGTGTGGTATTTTACTCTGATAAAATATTTCCTAACTACGGTCCTGATGTAATTTCTGCTGCCAAAATGATTAACACCGATACCACTGAACTGGCCACGGCCGCCCGTTCCCGGGTTATTATGGGACCGGGGTTGTGACAGAAAGTGGTATCAGAGCTAAGCCACTGATTCAGCCACAGAAGTGTTCTGCTGACATCAAGATATTATTTAAAATGTTAGGAAATTTTCTACGGAACTACGTGCTTATCTGTATTTTATTGTTGTGTGTTATTTGACTATTTGTTAGTTTACAGTATAAGCGACCAAGGACCTTCCGACGCCTACCGTCAGTTGTCCAGCTCACCTAGGAGCGAAGGCACCTCTTCACAGCCTACCCTCTCAGGGTATTCAGCTGACAATGAAGATGGGATATTCGTGTTTAAGGCTCAGTCTGAAGAGCCATTCCCTCCTAAAAAGAGAGGATGGTTCAGTAGATGAGCGCATGAACGTAGGAAAAGAATGAAAAAGTTATAGCATCAACGTGTTTTAGCAGCCGCTAAGAGGGAGACAGATGCTCATGCCCAGGATATGTTAAATAGGAGTTTAGCAAACTTTCACATATTAGCAACTACAGCCGCAGATCCTAACCTGGAGCAACTGATAGCACCCCGACCATTACCCTTGTTTCCCACCCAACCAATCGAGATTGAAGCCAACCCAGAAAACTAGGGATGGCAATGGGTCGGGTTCGGGTCGGGTATTGGTTATCCCATACCCGTACCCGGATATAAAATCGTGTCCCATACCCGACCCAATACCCGTCGGGTATTTGTCGGGTAATTACCCGTCGGGTATCGGGTATACCCACGGGTATCGGGTTTACCCATTAGTTTGTTAAAAGATATACGTTCGGATTTCTAAATAGATTTTTTTACTATTGTAATTATTATATTATTTTATTTATACAACAACTATTATAAATAAAAAATGTACATTACATACATATAAGTTTTATCATAAATTAATAATATGTTTATAAGACTTATACACTCACATGCATATACTTCACAACATACAAAATATAAATACTATTATCAAATGCATATACTAAAAGTAAAATTATTTTTTCACATTATGAACATACTAAAAAAATCACTAATAAACAAGGGTTAATGGAAATAAAAGTATAAATTAAAAAAAATCGAGTATATAGTTCGGGTAAACGGGTATGTGATTTCGGGTAATCGGGTCGGGTATTACCTAATCCCATACCCGACCCATACCCGCGAAAATTTTTAAAATTAATCCCATACCCGGCCCAATACCCATCGGGTATCGGGTATACCCGTCCCATTTGTGTCGGGTTTCGGGTATACCCGTCAGGCTCGGGTTTTTTTGCCATCCCTACAGAAAACCAAGTCCAAATGCATGATTTTGACCCAGAAGAGATACCTAGAGTGCCAGCACCCAATCCCTTAGACCCAAACTACGATCCGTGGTTTGACGACCATAGTGACTACCAGCTACACTACCCAATACCAGAGGATGAACCCATGCCAAACTCAGCAGCTTACCCAAACTTAGACCCTCTAGATCCTTATTATGATAATGATCAATTCATTAGGGAGATTCTAGAGAACCCTTACCCTTATCAGGAACCCATGCCCCAGTTTCCAAACCCAGTACCAGCACCTGCACCCCCAATGAGTGCAGAAAACGTGCAAGAACTCAGAACTTTCGTTGAGGAAATTTTAGAAAGTAGCGAGAGGATGAGGCAGGTTGGAGAACGACTCGTCTGGAAGTATGACGAGCGTAATATGGAGTTCTGGATGAACCATATCAGTGATGGTGGAGGTAGTAATAATAATAATAATATATAATATGTGTGTATGTTTGAAATATATATATATATATAGGGGAGGGTTTAAATGAGAACGCTAAATATTTGTGAGAACCGTGAGAACAAATGAAAAAACCATGAGAACTTGGTGAAAAACAATTCAAATTCAAAAATTTTTTCAACACTTATCATCATTATTCGAATACAATGTTAGGAATTCAATTTACACGTTTAAATTTACGTGAATTCGTAAATAAAGAAAATTTACACATGTGTAAGTTTGCCATTTACACATGTGTAAATCTGCTATATTTACACATGTGTAAAAAATCTAAAAAGAATGATTTTGAAATGAGAAATGAATTATTTGATGTTATAAATTCTTGTTTTGATGTTGTATCTTAATTACAATGAGGTTTGTATAAAAAAAAATTGGTTTTGATTGGTTTTTTCATTCGTTCTCACGGTTCTCGCAATATTTAGCGTTCTCAAGATAACCCTCCCCTATATATATATATAGGGTAGGGATCCTAAGAGAAGTCCACCCTATATGAGAAACTTGAGAAGCATTCTGGACCACACATTTTTGTAAGCTTTTCGTAATATACACATACGTATAGTTTAAAATTGACTATATACATATATGTATATTGAATTATACACATATGTATATAGTCAATTTTAAACTATACATATGTGTATATTACGAAAAGCTTAAAGAAAATGTGTGGTCCAGAATGCTTCTCAAGTTTCTCAATTAGCCTACTACTTCTCACATGATCCTTATCCTATATATATATATATATATATATATATATATATATATATATGAGAGGGCTATATAGAAAACCCTAAAAATTTAAGAAAACTCTGAAAACTCTCATTTTTACCCAACCTCCCGACGTTTTTTTTTTTGAAAAAAATAACACATGTAATATACATGTTTTTAAGAGTTTTGAGTAAAAAAAAAACAAAAAAAAGCGCCGAAGGGATGTTTTTAAAAAAAATAAACAAATTTCAGCAATGTCCGGGTAACTAACATGTGTTAGGCAACAAAGGCTGAAACTTGCTGAGTTTTTTTTTTTTTAAAGATTCCTTCGGCGCTTTTTTTGTTTTTTTTGGCCCAGAACTCTTAAAAACATGTATAATACATGTGCTATTTTTTTCAAAAAAAAAAAAAAAAAGTCGGGAGCTTTGAGTTTCCCGGGTTTTCTCAAAATGGAGGGTTTTCTACCTAGCTTTATCCTATATATATATATATATATATATATATATATATATATATATATATATATATATATATATATATATATAGGGGATCGCTAAAATGAAAACCACCTCTAGTTGTAAAAACCATGAGAACCACTTTATGGCCCTTAGATCAACTAGATGGATGGATGTGATTAAAAGTAGTTAATATTAATATTAAAAGCTTTTTGTCTTATTATGTCTTTAATATTATAATTCAAAAGGGTATTTAAGTAAAATAACTCTATTTTGTCTTTTTATATATATTAATTTTAAATTACCTTTTTTGTCTTATTCATTAATTACTTTTTATTACTTTTATTTTTTAAACATAATTTCTTTATTAAAAACATTTTTAAATTCAGATTTTTTTAAAAGATTTTTATACTTTTTACAATTTAAGTTTTACGTTAAACTTTTTACGTTTTTTTGACGCGCCATTTTTAACGCCGTTTTTTAACGCGCCTTTTTTTTACGCGCCGTTTTTCAAGCGTAACGCGTCGTTTTTTTTACGCGCCGTTTTTCACGCGCCGTTTTTCACGCGCCGTTTTTTTAAGGCGTCGTTTTTCTCAATCGGCGTTTTTTTAACACGCCATTTCTAACGCGCTGTTTTTAACGCGCCGTTTTTTAACGCCGTTTTTTAACGCGCCGTTTTTAACGCGCCGTTTTTTAACGCCGTTTTTTAACGCGCCGTTCTCAATCGGCGTTTTTTTAAACGCGCCGTTTTTAACGCATCGATTTTTTAACGCGCCGTTTTTTACGCGCCGTTTTTCACGCGCCGTTTTAACGCGCCGTTTTTTAAAGGCGTCGTTTTTCTCAATCGGTGTTTTATTAACGCGCCGTTTTTTAACGCCGTTTTTTATGCGCCGTTTTTTACGCGCCGTTTTAACGCGCCGTTTTTTTAAGTCGTCGTTTTTCTCAATCGGCGTTTTTTTAACGCGCGGTTTTTTACACGTTTTTTACGCGCCGTTTTTCCGAAGTTTTTTAACGCGCCGTTTTTTTCAAGCGTCGTTTTTTTAAACGCGCCGTTTTTCCACGTTTTTTAACGCGCCAAATTTTTTACACGCTTTTTACACGCCGTTTTAACGCGCCGTTTTCCGAGGTTTTTTAATGCGTCGTTTTTTTTAAGTTTTTTAACGCGCCGTTTTTCCGAAGTTTTTTAACGCGCCGTTTTTTATGCATTTTTACGCGCCGTTTTTTCAAGCGTCGTTTTTTTAAAACGCGCCGTTTCTCCACGTTTTTTAATGCGTCGTTTTTTACACGTCGTTTTAAACGCGCCGTTTTTTTCACTTTTTTAACGCGCCCCTTTTTGTACACTTTTTACGTTTTGCGTTAAAAATTTAAACTTTTTACGTTTTACGTAAAAGTTTTTACGTTTTACGTTAAACTTTTTACGTTTTACGTAAAACTTTTTAAGTTTTACGAAAAACTTTTTACGTTTTACGAAAAACTTTTTTGTTTTACGTAAAACTTTTTACGTTTTACGAAAAACTTACGAAAAAGTTTACGTAAAACTTACGAAAAAAATTTACGAAAAACTTACGAAAAAGTACGTAAAACTTACGAAAAACTTTTTACGTTTTACGTTTTACGTAAAACTTACGAAAAAATTTACGTAACACTTTTTACGCTTCACGTTTTTACGTTTAACGATAAAAAGTTTATGGTTTACGTTAACAAGTTTACGGTTTAATTTTTTTTTACAAAAACGTTTTTACGCAAAACCGAACGCAACAGAAAATCGCCGTTTTTTTACGTTAAATTTTTTACGTTTTAACGCGCCGTTTTTTACGTTTTACGTTAAAATTTTTACGTTTTAACGCGCCGTTTTTTTACGTTTTACGTCAAAAAAGTTTACGTTTTACGATAAAAAAGTTTACGGTTTACGTTTTACGTAAACTTTTTACGTTTTACGTTTCACGTTTCACGTAAAACTTTTTACGTTTCACGTTTAACTTTTTACGTTTCACGTTAAACTTTTTACGTTTTACGTTCTACGTAAAACGTTTAACGTTCTACGTAAAAACGAACGCACCCAGAAAATCGCTACTCGGTAGGTGTCTCAGATAGATTGCTATCATCATCGACGCCTAAAAAAAATATAAAAAACCCAACAAACATCAAAAACAAAGGGTATCTCGAAAAAAAATGGGGTTTGGCTCAGATTATCCGATAATCAAGAGGCTGCAAAAGTGGGGTTGCAGGATCAAAAACCCTACCCTCCGCCGTCCTTGCGCGCCATCGTTATCAAAATCTACGTTTTTGTACGACCCGTATTACACGCCGTTTTTTTACGCCCCCGTTTTTTACGTGCGTTTTTTACGACCCGGTAGACGCCCCGTTTTTTCACGCCGTTTTTTGCGACCGTGTTTCTATGCGCTGTTTTTATGCCCAGTTTTACGCGCCGTTTTTTTATGCGCCAATTTTTACGTTAACGTTATTTTACGTTTTACACGTCGGTTTTTTACGTTTTACGCCCCGGTTTTTTTACGTTTTACGTGTCGGTTTTTTACGTTTTACGTGTCGGTTTTTTTACGTTTTACGCCCCGTTTTTTTACGTTTTACGCGTCGGTTTTTTACGTTTTACGTGTCGGTTTTTTACGTTTTACGTGTCGGTTTTTTACGTTTTACGCCCCGGGTTTTTTACGTTAACGTTTTTTCGGTTTTACGTTTTACGTTTTGCGCTTTACGTAAAACATTTTAAGTTTTACGTTAAACTTTTTATGTTTTTAAATTTTACGTTTTATGTAAAACTTTTTAAGTTTTAAGTTTTACGTTAAACTTTTTTACGTTTTACTTTTTTAAGTTTTACGTTAAAATTTTTACGTTTTACGTTACAGTTGAACTTTTTTTTCACAAAAACTTTTTTACACGAAAACTTGTTTACGCAAAGACGAACGCACCCATAAAATCGCAAAGTCGGTAGGTGTCTCGGATAGATTTTTATCGTCATCGACGGGGGAAAGAATATAAAAAACCAACAACAACAAAAAAACAAAAGTGTATCTCGAAAAAAAAGGGTTTGGCTCAGATTATCCGATAATCAAGAGGCTGCAAAAGTGGGGTTGCAGGATCAAAAACCCTACCCTCCGCCGTCCTTGCCGCGCCATCGTCATCAAAATCTACGCTTTTTTTTTACATCATCGCCACCCCAACGATCGTATTAAAACCCACAGATTCTCAACTAAACCCATATTCAACATGAACACAGAAAGGTCCCAGATTCAACATGAACAAAAGATTCTCAACCAAAACCCAGATTCAACATGAACACAGAAAAAAATATGAACACAGACGAACTAAACCCAGAAAGGACCCAGATTCAACATGAACACAGAAAAGGTCCCAGATTCAACATGAACACAGAAAAAATCATGAACACAGAAAGGTCCCAGATTCAACTAAACCTAGAAAAAATCATGAACACAGACCAAGAATCACAGAATATCATTCAAACCCAGATTCAACAGCATCAAAAAAGGTCCCAATAACATCATTTCAAACCCAGATTCAACATGAACAACAATTAAACCCAGATTCAACAGAATCAAACCCAGAAAGTCAAACCCCCCAAGAATCAAGAACATATACCAAAAATCAAAGAACATATACCAAAAAATACCATCGAACCAAGAATCATCAGAAAAATCACCTAAACCCATAAAAAATGGATGCTAGATCACATTCAAAAGCATCAGCAAAAACCCCCCAAGCTCGACCAGAACATCAACTCATCGGGAGGAGACCAGGGCCTCCGCCGCTCACGGCGGCGCTGCCGCCGGCCCGCCTCCGTCCTCTTTCTCTCTCTGACTCTCTAGTGGTGACACATACATGGTCTGGTGACACATCTGGCCGCCTTTAATTACCCCCAAAATCAAACCCCCAAAACTCAAACCCCCAAAACCACCATCGGAGAACAGGGGGTGTCATCGGAGAACAGGGGGGTGTCATCGGCCAAAACCACCCACTTAACACAAGATCTTGAATGGAGATCAGAGAGGAGAGAGTAATGTGAGATGTGATGTTTAGGGGTAGCCGACAAACAGGGGTGATCGCCGGCAAACACCATCATCATCGGAGTGTTTGGCTGGTGGTTGTCGTA
Organism: Helianthus annuus; assembly: GCF_002127325.2. Lineage (NCBI taxonomy): Eukaryota > Viridiplantae > Streptophyta > Magnoliopsida > Asterales > Asteraceae > Helianthus > Helianthus annuus. The sequence goes on along the minus strand of NC_035438.2, from coordinate 97,506,377 downwards.
GGGAAACACCATCATCATCGGAGAAACAGGGGGTGTCATCGGCCAAAACCACCCACTTAACACAAAGATCTTGAATGGAGATCAGAGAGAGGAGAGAGTAATGTGAGATGAGAGAGAATAGATTAAAATGATAAATGTCAGTGATAATAAATAGAGAGGGAGAATAGATTAGACATGTAAGAGTAAATGACCAAATTACCCCTTTTCCTGATTGGTTGAGAGTGGTTCTCGCGGTTCTTATAACTGGAGGTGGTTTCTATTTTAGCGGCTCCCTATATATATATATATAGGGGATGGTTCAAATGAAAACCACTTTTATTGTGAAAACTCGAAAACTAATTAAAAAAAGCATAAAAAACACACAAAGTTTTTTTTTCAATTTTTTTTTATAAAAATCGCTGGTTTTTATATATAAAAAAAAACTTTTTTCAAAAAATTTTTTTTTTTTGTGTAGTGCACATGTGTAATAATACACATGTGTAGTACACATACACATGTGTAGTATTACACATGTGCACTACACAAAAATATATTTTTTTTTTTGAAAATTTTTTTTATATAAAAAAACCTGCGAAATTTGGTTTGCAAAAAAAAAATTGTATGTTTTTTTGGCTTTTTTTAATTAGTTTTCGAGTTTTCACAATAACTAGTGGTTTTCATTTGAACCTCCCCCTATATATATATATATATATATATATATATATATATATATATATATCTAGACGATAGCTATGGATGCATAGTAGTATTGTAATTTTAAATTCCAGTATCAGTTTGTATTAGATGCATACTATATATAAGAAAGAGTAAGTCGCAATGTTCGACGTTTTTGATCAATATGCGTGTTGTGTGATTGTTGCATTAAATGTTATCTTGTGATATTAATAATTGGCAAATGTTTAAAACTCAGATGGACAACGAAGTGAATCAGGAAGACCAGAACAATGAAAACCAGAATAACAATGATAACCCGAACAACAATGATAATGGAAACCAAGTGGATAATAGTGCCATTCAACACATAGTGGCACAAGGAATTATAGACGCAATGCCATTTATTATTCAAACTGTTAAGGAAGCTGATAATAAAAGTAACAATGGCAGTAAGCGACCAACTGAACCAGATCACAGCGTAAACAATGGACCAGCACTTCAAGTGCCCATTCCCAAAAGAAGAAGAACCATGTCTTATGGTTGTTCTTACAAAGAATTCTGGTCCTGTAAACCAATAGATTTCTCGGGCAATGAAGGACCCATTGCAACTCTACGCTGGATAGAAAAGACTGAGGCAGTCTTAAAAATAAGCAAGTGTGCGGAAGAGGATAAGATAATGTTTGCTTCCAATCTGTTTAAGAACTCAGCCTTAGAATGGTGGAACACTATCCTCCAGCCTAGGGGAAGTGACAGGGTTTACAACATGGAATGGGGGTAATTTAAGAATATGATAGAACGAAATTTCTGCCCTCCCAATGAAAAAGAACAGATAGCAAATAAGTTCCTAAACATTAGGATAACTGGAGTGGATAGCAAGGGTTACACTACTACTTTCTTTGAATATGCTAGAATGGTGCCAACCCTTGCATCACCAGAACCAGTATTGATCTCCCGTTATATCTGGGGATTAATCGAGGAGATTAGGCATGTAGTCAAGGCAGCTAGACCCCAAACCATAGAGGAAGCTGTAGAACTAGCAAATATCTTGACTGATGAATTAGTTCGTATGCGAGAGGAAGACCAGAGGAGAAACCGAGCTCAAAAGCTTACCCAGGAATTCCGCTACGGTAATTCTAACCATGGGAAAAATGTAGGTTCTACCTCTGCACCTTACTACAAGGCCTGCAAGAAGAAGCATTCAGGAAGATGCTCCACCTACTGCAATGACTGCAAGATACCAGGACACAAGGAGGAAGACTGTAGGAAGAAACCTAATAATGGAATGTGCTTCAACTGTGGAGAAAAAGGTCATATCAAGCCGAATTGTCCGAAATTAGTTCTAGCCATGAACAACAAGACTACTAAAAATGCTAGAGCATTTGTGCTGACTGCAGAAGAAGCCAAGATGATTCCGGACGTCATATCTTCCCAAAAGTCCGAGGAGATTAGGCATGTCAGGCGCGCCGTCGTTATCACCGGCCAACTAGCTCATTACTGCACTGAGCGATTATTCATCGACTCGGGCAGTACTTCTGATATCATATACGAGCAGCGCTTCAACCAGTTCGACCAGGAAGATAAAGATCGGTTGCAAGCAGTGGATTACCCGTTGGCCGGGTTCGCAGGGGAAACTGACTTTCCCCTTAGCCAAATTACGTTTCCTGTGCGCCTCACCAGCGGAAGGCACACACGAACAGAAGAGGTAAACTTCATGGTTTTTCCTCATACTTCCAAATATGACATGCTACTTTGGAGAGAATCCCAAGGTGATTTCAACATGATTACGTCCGTACCCCATTCTGCAATCGGTTTCCCAACCGAAACAGGAGTCGCGATAATCTATGCACGCAGGGAAGTTATGACGTCGGACGAACTGCATCCGACCAAGATAGCAAGGCCGACCCTCAACGACCAACCAGAAAAATGGGTTCTCAATGCAAAATATTCAGAACAAAAGGTCACGTTGGGCCACACCTTGTCCCCCAACACCAGAGCGCACCTAAAGCAGCTGCTCTTCAGAAACCAAGATATTTTTGCGTAGGCACCCGCAGACATGACCGGGGTCCCACGTGACATTGCGCAACATTTTTTAAATACCTTACTAGGTATCAAGGCGGTGATCCAAGGCCAACGCCACCTTGGATCCGCAAAAAACCAGGCGATGCGTGAGCAGGTCGAAGAACTGCTCTCCGCAGGCATCCTGCGGGAAGTGAAGTACCAGACTTGGTTGTCCAACCCGGTCATGGTAGAAAAACCATCCGTGGGCTGGCGCATGTGTGTCGATTACAAAGACCTCAACAAAGCCTGTCCCAAGGATTGTTACGCACTTCCAGAAATCGACGAAAAGGTCGATAACCTCGCACCATTTCGATGGAAGTGCTTCCTCGATTGTCACAAAGGCTACCACCAGGTGCAGATGGCAATCGAGGACGAAGACAAAACGGCTTTCCGCACCCCTACCGGAAATTACTGCTATACAAAAATGCCGTTCGGGTTGCGCAACCTATCAAAAACTGATAAACGACACTTTACGCGAGCAAATCAGCAAAAGTGGTCGTCATCAGCAAAAGTGGTCGTCAGAAATCTACATGGACGACCTGGTCGTCATGAGCATGGAAGAAGATACCATGCTCGCTGATATCGAAAGAACATTCCAAACTCCGCGAAGCGTCAATATGAAGCTCAATCCAGGGAAATGCTCGTTTGGAATGGAAAAAGGCAAATTCCTTGGATTCATCGTAACCAAAGATGGATTCAAGGTAAACCCGAAAAAAGTTCAGGCAATCGACCGCATGCCATCACCTTCAATGATGAAAGAGATGCAACGACTTGCCGGCAGGCTAGCCGCACTAAATAGATTCTTAGCCAACCATGCAGCTAAATCTTATCCTTTCATCAAGACCCTACGGGACTGTCTTAAGAAAGAACAATTCCAATGGACCGCAGAGGCTGAAGATGCCTTCCGGGAAATGAAGGAGTGTTTGATACAACTCCCAACCCTAACCGCGCCACACAAAGACGAACCACTTATATTATACCTATCCGCCGCAGACAATGCGGTGGGTGCGGTACTAATAGTGGAGCGGGAGGGAGTTCAAACACCCATCTACTACGTCAGCAAGATACTCAACGACCCAGAAACAAGATATTCAATAATGGAAAAGTTGGTACTAGCACTAGTACACGCATCAAGACGGTTGCGACACTACTTCGCAAATCACGTCATAACGGTGTTAACCAACTACAGGATCGGCCCTCACGCTAAACTACAAGCCGCGCCCCGCAATCAAAGGCTAGGTTAGCAAAATGGGCAATTGAGTTGGGTGCACTCACGCTAAACTACAAGCCGCGCCGCGCAATCAAAGGCCAGGTCCTGGCAGATTTCGTCGCCGAGTTACCGGTAAATCGCATCCAAGAATGCGAAGAAGAACAAAACCCTGCACCACCGCCACCTTCTTCAGAAATATGGGCACTTTTTACCGATGGTGCGTCCAACGAATAAGGTACGGGCGCAGGTCTGCGACTCGTCAGCCCCGACGGCCAGGGGCTTACCTATGCAATCCGCCTTGATTTCAAAAGCACAAATAACGAGGCAGAGTATGAGGCTCTATTGGCTATACCGCAAAAGGAGATACCATGATCCTCTACCTCGAACAAGCCTTGCAACTAAAATCAAAATTCACTTCCTTCAATATCCGCCATATCAACAGAAGTGAAAACAAATCCGCAGACGCACTGTCAAAACTCGCGTCCACCAGCTTCCAACACTTGGCAAAGGAGATACGCATTGAAATTCTGCAGAATCCCTCAGTACCCCTACGCCAAGTCAATGTCATCCAATACGGTACAACATTCTGGATGACACCAATCATTGCATACTTGCAATCAGGTGTGACTCCCGAAAGCAAGTCAGAGGCACGCAAGTTGCAATACAAAGCGTGCCATTATCAAATGGGAGACGGTATCCTATACCGTAAATCATACCTGTGCCCACTCCTACGCTGCGTCGACCCCCAAGATGCCACATACCTCATCAGAGAGATACACGAGTGAATGTGCGGCATACACGCAGGACCACGTATGGTAGTGGCTAAAATCATGAATGCTGGTATTACTGGCTCGGAATGCACCTGTATGCCGTCAAAGAATTGCGCAAGTGTATTAATTGCCAACGGCATGCCCCCAAAACCTTGCGCCCCAAGAACAACTTGATTCCGGTCTCCACCGCATGGCCCTTTCAGAAATGGGCAATTGACGTGGTCAGACCATTCCTAAACGCACCAGGCGCAGTCAAATTTATCATAGTAGCTGTCGATTATTTCACAAAATGGGTAGAGGCAAAACCTCTTGCCTCAACCACTGCTATGATAACGAGGAAATTCATTTGGGAACACATCATCTGCCGTTTCGGCCTACCAATGTGCATCGTTACCGATAACGGCACCAACTTTGTCGCCGACGAATTTCAAAAATAGCTAGAAGAACTACATATTGAACACATATTCTCCCCCGTGGCACACCCACAAGTGAATTGACAAGTTGAGAGTATCAACAAAAGTTTAGTCGAAGGCATCAAAGTAAGGTTAGGAACAGCCAGGCGTGGCTGGGTCGATGAACTCCCAAGCATCTTATGGGCTCACGAACAAGCCCAAAAACAAGCAACGGGGAAACACCCTTCAGCCTGGTCTATGGCTCAGAAGCAGTAATCCCCGCGGAAGTAGGGCTTCCTTCACCTCGAATGTTGGCTATCAACAGAATAGCCAACGACGAAGCACGCAGACTCGACTTAGACCTCCTAGAAGAACGGCGCGAAAACGCTGCCATCAATGAGGCCAAGTACAAAACCAAGCTTGAAAAATACTATAATTCACGCGTGCGGGTTTGTACATTTAACCCGGGAGACTACGTCATTCGCGATAACGAAGCATCTAACGCTGAGCGCCCAGGAAAACTTGCTCCCAAATGGGAAGGATCCTACCTCATCAAAGAGGTTTGGGCAAAGGCGCGTATAAACTACAAACGTTAGAAGGCGAAACTATCGCACGCACATGGAATGCACAACAGCTTAGACGCTGCTACATGTAAGCCATGTTTATTTTTACATTTCCATGTAACCTATCGGGCCGCAGGCCATTTGCAAATAAATAAACGAGCAATTCAATGCAATATTGTTTGTTACTGCTATTACAAATGCGTGTTCCACTTTGCGGTATCCGCAAAAACAGATTGGCAAAGTCTTCATTCGCGATACCCACACAAAGTGCTAACCACACACAAATATTGTAATAAGCCGGCAAAGGAAAAATATTAAGTATCTACCCGACCGGGTACACAAGTTTTTACAAAACCTACACAATTCCTAAACCCTAACAGGGCAAACGATGGAATTGACTCATACTCATACGACAAAGGTATCGAGTATACTCAACCCCATTCACAATGGGTAGAGTTCCGGATACACAAGTTTTTACAAAACTTACACAATTACTAAACCCTAACAGGGCAAACGATGGAATTTACTCATACTCATACGACAAAGGTATCGAGTATACTCAACCCCATTCACAATGGGTAGACTTCCGGATACACAAGTTTTTACAAAACTTACACAATTCCTAAACCCTAACAAGGCAAACAATGGAATTGACGCATACTCATACGACAAAGATATAGAGTATACTCAACCCCATTCACAATGGGTAGAGTCCCGCATACACACGTTCAAACATGCAAGAAGTAAAAACACTTGTATAAATTGAGCAACAGTTAAACTTTATATTCAAAAAATTCAGGCACCCACGCGGTGCACAATGGATTTACATAAAGTTCCAACATATACAAAAAGTAAAAAAGGGCACGCAGGCCAACCTAAGTCCTATTTTATACCACTGGTACCCGCGCCATCTTGGCCGCCATCAGCAGTATTTTCCTATTCCGCGTCGGTATATAGCATCCGCAACCGGTCTACATAGTCCACTGCATCTAAGCATTCATCAAGCTTCTCAACAGAAGAGAAAGACATGTCATAAAATGATGCAACGGCCGCCTCAAGAAGCGCTTCGGTGTCCACATCACGAAACCCGGATCGTTCATTAGTGTAACCGCCTTGAGACAAAACGTTTATATGGCCGATACAACGGTTATAACCAGCTTTAAAACCAGCATCACGGGCACGCTGCTTAATCAAGTCTATACCAATTGTGGTCTCAGGCGCGTCCATAATAGCTTTAACAATCTGCAACAAAAGAACAATAAGATCATCACGTGCTAATCCAAGTAAATACAAAGGCACGAGATACTTACATGTGCAATACCGTGACTCCGCATCCACTCACGGTCAGCCTCAAGCTGGTTAAACGACGAGGTTAGGGCGTCCCTGGCCTCGACAACCTCGTTAGCCCGCTCTTCCGCTACAGTCACGCGGGCAGTAATGTCTGCAAGCTTGGCCTCACGAGTCTGAACCTCAGCCTTTCAAAAGCAAGAAGTAGTTTGCACAAAATTAGTAAACATTCTCGAAAGGCAGAAGGAAGAATAAAACAGGAAAAGCAAACCATACCTGGAGGCTCACAACGGTCTGGTTTAAGCGAGTGCGGTCAGCATTCGCTTCATTAAGGGCATTGGCAAAACGAGCCCCCGCCTTCTTGGCCTCTTCAAGAGCCTTCGCGTTACAGGCCTCATCCTCCTTAACCCTGCCTGCAGCCGCCTCGGCCGCAGCCTTCTCTTTGGTCAAAGCAGCATTTGCTGCCTTCAGATTGGCCAACTCCTGGTGAGCACGAAACAGATTTTCATTCTGTTTAGCCCAAGATTCTTTCCATGTCTTGCGCTCATTGGAAAGTGTTTTTTCCAATTCTTACGCTCCTCAGAAAGTAACTTGTCAAGAGTACGCACCTGTTTAAGCTCGGCGGTGGCAGCCCACTCCTCAGTCTACTTATGCTTCTCAAAAGCAGCCTTATCTTTTTCAAGCTGCTCCGCACCTGCCCGAGCAGCTCTAACCAACTTCTCCGCCTCAGCCCGCATCTGTGCAGCTTCTTCCTCCCTCCGACTCAACAACTTATAGTCCTCCATAATGGCGTTCGCCACTATGGAACTTCCCACAAGCATGGTGGAAAGTTGGTTGATGCGAAGTTCATGGGATGCGGCACGAGCGAGATCAACCTCAAACGGGGTGCCCAGACCACCCAAAATTTCCCTACAAGCGGAAGGATCGTTGGAAATATCATCCCCCTGCATAACAGTCCAGGGGGTCGGTGATAACTTGTACTTCGATCCTGTGTGTAAGTGCGGTAATAATACTCCAATTCAGACTCCCCAGGCTGAATCGGAGGCCCATCATAACTCGCACCACCAGAAGAAGAACCAGTAACCTTCTCACCAGCAGGAGACTTCTGCGGCTCAGCCCAAGATTTTTGCTTCCCAGCATCAGAAAACCGTAGATCCAAATTATCAGCATCATTTGGAGAGATCAAGTTGTTAGAAGAATCAACGGTATCAAATATCTGAGTCGCAACCTTCTACACAGTCTCTTCCGCCCGCACGGTCGGATCGGGCACCACCTTGGCAAAATGTGCCGCAGTTTTCTTCGTAACACCCGCATCCGTAGCCGTGGTATGCGGGGGAGATGGAGTATTATCAAAAATAGAAAAGTCTTTATCTTGCGGTTCTGCAAAACAGATAAAACAAAAACTATCAGAAAACAAGTGTGCATACAAAACACTTGCAAAAAGTTACACTTACCAGCAGCAACCGCATACTTCTTTTGTGTCAGACCAGCCCTCTTAGCCTGCAGCTTCCGACGTTTCATTCCACCAGCACCAGCAGCTGTCTGCTCCAGTTTCCTCTTCTCACCAGCAAGGGTGGAACCCGCAGCAGTCCCACCTACAGCCGCACCACCACCTGTAACACCCAAACCCTCAAGGGTATCAGATACTTCCACGTAATCGGTATATCTGCGGTAACAATAACGATAGGTACCTGCGGCTTGGGACACTAAAGGAGGGGCGACAGAACCCTTAGGATTTTTTTACCGCGCCCCCGCGCGGTTTTCTGTGCATGCTTTTTCTCTGCATGCTTCTTAGGGACAGTTTTCACCTCAAACTTCCCCAGAACCCCAAGATCACCTACACATAAACAAGCAAGCAAATTACAATGGTATACTTGACATAAAAAAGTCTTCGATTATAATTTGCCTTGCGGCAGTGGTGCCTTCAGCGCCGCGCAGTCGGAAACGCGGAAGTTTCCAACAATCTTCAGGTTGAAGCCTTCACGTTCCCCGCACTGAAGCAACTCAACCTTGCCTTCAAAGGTTGGATCAAAAATCCTCCACAAACCGACCGCATTCTCTGTGAAAACACATGAAAATTCATGAGTATAAGGAAGCAGGAAAAGCACAAAAGAATGAACATGCTTACCACCACTCTTTTCCCGCAAAACAGGCCTCTCCCTCCTATCAGGCCTGGTCAGCATCATACGCAGCACCCACAACTGGTTATTGTCCAGCCTTTTGAGTTTAATAGGTTTCAGCCTTGGAAACCAATCAACTGTCTTGTCGGTAGCTACAGCAATATCCTCCACAGGGAGGTCCGCATTCACATTCCGCAAAGTCATCTTTGCGGCTACTGCAGCAGCCCTAATGTAGAAAAACTTCGTCTTCCACTTTGTGACACCCTTGGGAGGGGTCATCAGCTTCTTACTTCCGTGTCGTTGATTAAACGAAAAAAACCCGGTGTTCACCGTCAAGTGGTAGAACCGCCGGAAGTTTTCAACAGACACCTCTAAACCATGAGCACGGAAGGTGTACTCAAAATTTCTAATCGTAAACATCACAAACGGACTCAGTTGGGAGATGTGTATCTGATAAAACTCCAGAATTTCGGCAACAAACACCGTTAACGGCAGTCGGAGGTTGCCATCATAAAAAAACTTTGCCCACAGGGTAATATATCCCGCCGGAGCATCGGCACCGGTGTCTCCCTCTTAGGGGTAGATAGCCCCATACTCTTTGGGCATTTGTATGTTGGTCATCAGGTTGTCAAAATAACCTTTTGACCACTTCAACACCGGTAAACCACCACCGACTGCTCCACCATCATCCTCTTCATCTTCATCGGTCGCCGCCAGCGGCCGTTTCTCAGGGTTTTCACCCTCACATTTTGTGGACTTGAGGGTTCAGCCATCAAGATGAAGAAAAGAAAAATGAGGACTAAAACTCAAACCACCTCACCGGAATTTCAGAAAACCTTATCGGAGAAGACAGAGGAATCTTTTTTCTATCACCGGAATTTTTGAAATTTTGAACAAGTGAGGGGAAACCACGAACGGTTTCCCCTTATATACTGATCGCAATTAATGCAGCATGGAAACTGAATCATCACGTTCAAAAAGAGCGAATTATGCGGCACCACGTGTCAAGCGACGCTTCCGCTGACGGTTAACACGCGCACGTGGCCGCACACGCGCCTGACATAGGAGACGCTTACATTCCTGCTACAGTGCATTTAATGACCTCGGGCAGTGCAAATATCCTTTCATTTCAGCACATGCCAGAAAATCTCACCAACTTCCACCAACTCACACGTGCGCTCAGCCACGTATACAACAAAAAGCGACAACATTATCTAAACACAAGCGGCATGCGGTTTCTCTGGTATACCGCACCATAACCCATACCGCATGTCGTTTTTTTTACATACCCTTCAAAATAGCTAAAAATTATATCCTTCCATGGTTAAGGGGGTATAAACATGTCCGCACATACGCACGAGCACACGTGGAATATGCGGAACTGACACACATGAGCCCGTACAGGTGTGTCAGATACTCAGAACCAACGTTGTTCTTTGTACTGAACCGCATCTCAGAAACAGGTAAACCGCATTGCCTTCATTCTCTTAAAGCTTCAAATCCCTCCTGTCCGGTTCACAACCACAGAGGGTGCATAAACAACTTCTTCAACAAAAAGGAGGGGAATGTACGTGCACGCACATCAGCAACCCTGACTCCTGATCCTTCAAGAGCCACATCCGAGCAACACACTCGGTTCAAGCGAGTATGAGGTGACAAAACCGTAGACACTCATGAGTCGCTGCGGACACACCCATAGCTCCGCAAATGGTTGCTACGGAAGAGCCACAACTAAGTCATCACATAGATGAACGAAGCTACTTCAAGGAAAACTCCTCGGTATTGGAGCATGAAGGAAAGTGGCTAAAGAAGAGATGCGGACGAGATCCCCAATGATCATAAGAGATCTCGTCGAACAACAAGCGGGCAAACAGCGGTAACAAGTCTGCTTATGACTTTGCTGCCCCACTTGTGAGACGGATAGAATAAACAATGGTGGGCATTACCATGCCTATGACCATGTTTATTTGACCATTATCCAGATTCACATTGTTCGACCAAACATGGCCAACAATGACGCAAGTATCCAACATTGTTCACCCAACCGTGGCCAACAATGTCAAGCAACGAGGTAACCGCAAAGGACGTGCGGTTACTTGAGAGCTAATTGGAAGAACATTAACACCTCACAAAAGGGATCATCATTACATGTCTAATCACTACTGAAGACCACTTTCTTCTTCATTCACCACCTCAAAGGTTGGTTCGAAGTTTGTGCACATCTTCAACCACCATCTCAGAGGTTGGTTCGAAGTTTGTGCACACCCCTAGCAAGGTCTCAAGGTTGGTTCGACACACCAACAGGTGGCACCCAACCCGAGGCTGAGAATTTCGCATCAGACGACACATTCTCACCGGTACGGAAGAGGCATCACATGACCTTTCCAGATCTCCAGCTTGATTTACAAAGAGCAAAGACCATCTACATGGCCTAGGATCTTCTCCAGACTCCAAACTACCTTCTAGACACCATAGTCCAGTACTCCTCCCACATGCAACTTGCATATGGCAGCAACACTAGACTGGGAGGACTTGAAGGGGTATGGTCCCAGATCTCGCGTCAGCATCGACCGCGAGTGACCATTACCCTTATCAAAACCCCCACTAGCTAACAACCTACCTGTGTCCGTGTGGGAACGCGCCGACACAGTGGTTGAATCCAATCTGCCCAATGATGGAGGAGGACTTACCTGGAATATGAGAATGGTATAGTGATGCGGCATGGCACCGCATCTGGTGTATGAAAACGGAAGCGTCCACAGCGATGCGGCCTAGCACCGCATTCAGTGAACACTTCTATCAATACAAGGGAGCTGGATAACAGCAACAGTCACCACGGACGACGATGCGGCTTGGCACCACATCTCGCGTATTTCTTGATCAAAGAGTGAGAAGCCGGAACGTCTACAGTTACCGCAAACAGCGATGCGGCCCGCACCGCATCCTGTACACTCAGCAAGTGGGACTGACACCACAGAGCAAGTAGCACCAATGGCAGCCGCCTGTCAGGTCTACGTAAGCGACAGACTGACGTGGCGTCACCTCCACAGCCGACATGCCTGACACACCTGCAAAGGTGCAGCATGCCGTCAATCTATCCATCCACCTCCTCCTTCACTCCTCGGCTATAAATACAAACCCCAAACCAGGGAGTTGCCACGGATTGTGACTTGATCTTATGGCTAGGGAGTTGCCACGTGGAAAGTGATCTTAGTGGAGATCATTCTTCAATCACATGCTATCGTTGTGATTTCAGGAATGTTTGTGATGATGACACGTGTCCAGACGGTTATAACCGTCTGGGTGGTGCACGATCGTATTTCTTCTAGAAGATTACTGCTGTAATCTGGTGTGACACCTTACAGTGTGCACACAGCTGGACGGATCCCAGTCTGGGTAAAATAATATCCAAGTCTGGATATTTGGGTGGACATTTTGGTCTCAGGGTTTTTGACCCTTTGTTAAATGGAAGGCGGCGCAAGGGTTCAGTTTTCCCTTTGGGCGCGCGACTATCGCTTGTTAGTTTCTTTCTTCCTTCTGCAAGACCAATGCGCGGCCGCGCAAGGTTAGAAAGGTTGAAAGGTCGGTTTGGTGGTATGGTCCCATATCTTTGTGGGATTTTTGGGACCTTACCCCTTCAAGTCCCCCCAGTCTAGTGTTGTACTTATGCAAATAAGTGGAGCACTGGACTTAGGAGAGAGATGGTTTTTGAGCGCGAAAAAATGAGAAATCTTCTATGAGAAGACTCTATTTTATTTTGGGGATTTTGGAAATCTTTTGTCTTTATATGATGGTACAGCTAGGACTGTAAGTCAAGCTGACATTGTCAGGTATATGCTGCTATTCGTGCCTTTCACGCGCGTGTGCAAACGCGTGTGTACTTTTCCTGCTCTTTTGAAGGACTGTGATATCCGAGAAAATTGCTGTGACGGTTCCCGATGCTTATTTATATAACGTTTGGGTAACCTCCTAGTGCCATCATTGTTCTGTTGAAACTTTTTCCCCTACCTTTCTTTTCTTGAGAAATCCATCATTCCTCTTTTTATGTCGACCGGAGAAAATCAAGAAGGTCTTGCTAAAGAGATGTCTACTGAACTTCCACCATTGAAGTGGCCGAGGGGGTCTTTTGACGGTTTGATGCGAAATCTTAAGTTTCCGGAAAGTTGGGGTGCTCTGTACCCTGAAGAAGGGCAGACAGCGGCAGATGCTCTGTCTGGGTACATCACTCTTTTCTGGGATTTCTTCTGTGATGGCAACTTTCGTTTGCCTGCAACGACGTTTCTTCTTGACATCCTTACATTTTATAATATTCATCTTTCTCAACTGCATCCTATTGGTATGGTCAGGGTTCGACATTTTGAGTTCGTGTGTCGGACTATGAATATTGAGCCGACCGTTCCTCGATTTAGGGTTTTTCACCAAATGCACTGTACCCAGGGGTTTTACTCTTCTGTTCAGAGGGCTACTGCAAAGAAGATTTTGCTCAATCCTCCGAAATCCTTCCATGATTGGAAACAGAAATTTTTCTTTATTAAGGCCGGAGTGATTCCGGTGAGGATGGTGTTGAGGGGAAAAGAGGATGTTCCTATTGAAACACTCCGGACCCCTTCTGATGAAACTTGGTACCAGGATCTGAAGGAGGTACCTAATATTGCTTTACCAGAGAAAGCCTTATCGGAGCTGGGATGAGTTTAAACTGGAAGATGGATCGGGACGACAAGCCTGTATACACAGAGGGGGGCCATGGTACGGTTTAAGTTCTTTTTTTTTTTGAGCCTGTCTGTTTTTTCTTGCAGTTGTTTCACTGTATGTTGTTGCCTACAAAAGAGAAGGGGGAGAATGGGTACCATTAAGAAAAATCCTGATGAAGAATTTTGGTATGATCGTATTGCAAGGAATTTTTCTCTTCCGCGGGACGCGGATTTGTCTGATCCTCCTGCCGCTGGCGCAGGTAAGATTGTGTGTGTTGTCCGTCTAATCTTTTTACTCGTGCCTTAATTGTTCTTTGCGCTTTGTAGGTGAGTTGTCAAATTTGGGCGTAGGCCCTGAGAGGAAAAGGCGCGCTACGGCTAGTAATGTTGCGCCCAAGAAAGGTGATGCGGGAAAGACTCAATCTTTCAAAGTTAAAAATGTTGAGAAGAAAGGTATGCGCCATTCTTCTGACAAGTGTGATTATGTGATGGTTTCTGATACTTTGGAGGGTCTTACGCCTGCAATTACTATTCGGCGACCGAAACCAGAGCCGAAAGATTCCTCTGACATTCCTCCATCCAACCCAGATGATCCAATTGACTTGGAATCTAGTCCTGAGCATTTGGTGCAGAGAGGAGCAAGCAAGAGAAAACGAACTGATACGAACGCGGAGGATCAGCCTCCTAAGAAGATTCAAAGAAAGAAGATTACTCGAAGGGGGAATCTTGATGCTCTTGTTACGGAATCTGTTCCTGGTAAGCAGCATCTTCTCTTGTTTCCTTTTTATGGGTTAAATTTTTATGGATTTTTACTTTTACAGTAATTCCTGTTGCTCCAGCTCCCACCAATGTTCAAGCCGTGGTGCATGAAGAACTTCCTCCTACTCCTCCGCACGCTTCTGCAACTGTTCAATCGGACGCTGCAGAAGGCGCTGATGACGATGCGGAGAAGCCTGTTGAAATTTAGAGGTCTGCTGATGCGGGCCTAGGTAAGACGGATGATACGGATAATCCTTCGGCTCCTGAGGTAGTTACTCAAGATCAAGGGAGAGGGTCAACCGAAAAAATTCCTAGTCCTGCTCCTTCAGATACTACACCGGAGCATATTGAGAAGACAACAGTAGAACAAGACTCATCAGCCGATGTTAGTAAGCAATCTCCTATCCGTCCAGAGGAAACTTTGGGAGATTATTATTATCGGAGCTATTCGGAGAAGGATGCTGCTGACCCTCATGCTCCTGTCTGGAACTTGAAGAAAGGAGATAATCGAGCTCCTTCTCCGATGATTCTGCAAAACAAAGCACCGTTAGCCTCGTCAAGGGGAGAAGAGGGTTCTCTCCTTGACCCGACTCCGGTGTGAGAATAAGTATTTGAATGGAGAAGATAAAGGTATTTGAGTAGTGAAATTGGATCTGAATCTTTACCTGAAGAATTCTCCTATTTATAACCGATAGTTTGGGAGGGAAAATCTGTTATTGAAAAGATAACGGAAGATGCCAACGCCGTAGCGGTTAATTTTCCTCCCGTTAAGTCTCTTTAATCTTTGTTAAGTTACTTTGATCTGACATAGATGCACACAGATTGTGACTTGATCTTATGGCTAGGGAGTTGCCACGTGGAAAGTGATCTTAGTGGAGATCATTCTTCAATCACATGCTATCGTTGTGATTTCAGGAATGTTTGTGATGATGACACGTGTCCAGACGGTTATAACCGTCTGGGTGGTGCACGATCGTATTTCTTCTAGAAGATTACTGCTGTAATCTGGTGTGACACCTTACAGTGTGCACACAGCTGGACGGATCCCAGTCTGGGTAAAATAATATCCAAGTCTGGATATTTGGGTGGACATTTTGGTCTCAGGGTTTTTGACCCTTTGTTAAATGGAAGGCGGCGCAAGGGTTCAGTTTTCCCTTTGGGCTCGCGACTATCGCTTGTTAGTTTCTTTCTTCCTTCTGCAAGACCAACGCGCGGCCGCGCAAGGTTAGAAAGGTTGAAAGGTCGGTTTGGTGGTATGGTCCCATATCTTTGTGGGATTTTTGGGACCTTACCCCTTCAGTGTTACATACGTTACTTATCCAAATCACAATCGACACACAACGCAAACACTATTTATACGCTGACTGTTATTGCATGTTACGTGTTATTCGATGAATGCTTGTATGTTATGTTTACACATTGATTGTTGCCTGACACCTTAGCAACGATAGTACTATTGGACTCAGCACCTATCGTGGACAGGGGTTGTTAAGGGCTTTACTTCACGTGTCCCAGTGAGGATATGTGTTGCACATTCTACAACTCACAGTCACGTTTGTGCATATTTCATTGTCGATAACCTACTAGCCTTCACTTTGCTACATGTTACATGCTGGTTATGCGTAAACGATTTCGAATACTATTATCCTACTATATTTGTATGCTCACCTTTACACTATGTGTATTGACCTCTATTTTAACGTATGTGATAGGTGTTTAGGATGCTTATGTTTTGCCGCTATATGAGAATCAAGCTAGGATGGAGTCTTAGAAACAAACCTAAATAAAATCTGAGTTGTCGGAATGGATATTTGTCTATGAGAACCTCGTCTGTAATAACTGTTTTTATTTTATATGTTTGTGGTATGGGACATGAACCTTTAATATATTATGATTAATAGTTGTTATGGATTCTAGTGGACAATATGTTTCGCTCAGTGCCGCGCCCTGATGATTCCGCCATCAGTTGGGGTGTGACACTAAGAGTTTCCTTGAGTTTAGCAGCAAGTAAATCAGCAGCATGATCAGTTTGAAACTCAAGCTGACACCTTATTGCCTCTTTTCTGTATACTTCAAACCTCTGCTTATCTTCCTCATCAGTCTACATTTGCATTTTTAATTGTTTTAAGGCATTTGCGGATAAAGCAGATGTTGAGAGAAGCTTTTTGGAGGCTTAGGTCTGTTGAGGCATGCCAACAGTGGTTGTAGGATAGATTGCTTTTGAGGAACATTGGGATCTTTGGCTCTAAGCTCTTCCAGCTTTTTGTAGGTCTCCACTATATTGAGTTTTGACCATCTGGCAATTGATCTAGCTGAACCATAATCAGCAGCCACAAGCTTTGCTCTCATTCTCTTAAGTTTCAATGCCTCATCCGGATCCACTTGCTTGGCTTTCTTCCAATTGGGTGGAGTTGGCTTTATTGAGGGATCGTTGATCATTTTTGTAATTCTTTCAATTTCCTCCCTGAGAGCATCTGATGACCAGTCTTTAAATTGAGCCATGGTTGCTTTGTAAGGCTTGTGCTTCATTATGTAACCACATGTGGTGGTTGTATTTGTTTAGATAATAGAAGACTCCACATCAGAAACAAATGCCCTTTTTTCTTGGTTCTGGGGACTTCCCACTGGATCAGGGTTACAGTTGTAGCCTCAACAGTGGTTTCCTTCAATGAGGTCTTAATTATGTAACCACTGTCCAACTGATAACCAATGGGTTCAACAGTTGTAGTGGCTGCTCCACTTGAACTACCACCAAGAGTTTCGTAAAACTCAAGGGGTGTAACCTCCTCAACTGTTTGTGGAATAGCATATTAAATTGGTTCAGACACAGTCATTTGTTGGGTTATACTCTTAGTAATGTGTGGGTGAGAGGGATTGTTCTGAGTCTGAATTTCAATTGCTTCAAACAGAGGTAAGATTGTTGGTGGAATTTGGGGAGAGGGTTGTGGTGTAGAAAGCGACATTGCCCTGGGAGAGGGGCTTTTAAGAATATTTTCAAATGAAAGGTCTGCTTCATGATGTGGTGTCCCTGTGCTTACAACATGATCCTTTTGTGAGGATACATGAGGAGTTTGGATGGGTTGAGATCTTTCCAATAGCTGTGAGGAAGTAGCAGCAGTGGGTTCAAGTGACATTTGTGTTGTCACCGGGTTAACCTATGGGATCTCATCTTCTACAGGACCCTTTTTATTTTGTTTGGTTTTGGTGGGCCTTTTGGATTGGACAGGTTTCTTTTTGGTTTTGGCTGGTGTGGGTTTCACAACACCGGTTGTGGTGTCATGATCACCAGGAGCAGTGAGCTCAACAACAGAGGTTTGAGCAACAGATGTGGACTCATCTAAAATAGGCACGTCCCCATTTGCTTTTGTTTTGGAAACATTTGACTCTTTAGCCATAAGGCGAGTAAAGGTTTCAGAAGTAAGACTCTTTATTTGAAAAGCTACACCTTGTTGAAAATCTTTTTGTGAAACTTGCTTTGTAGGTAGTAGCTTAATAGTCTAGGGTACATCAAAAAATCATTATTCGCCCCCTTTTGAACATTCCTCACATTTGTGACCAGATCAGTAAACAGTGTTGGGAGTAATTAAAATCAGAGTTTGTTAAAATAGCATAACCCAAGTACTGAATATTATGTGGTACTTCATTGAAAGTAGTGGTCTTAGCAGAAAGACATGTCAAGAGAGTATGGAAAAAGAATTTCATTGGAGCAGGGAAGTTTGATTTATAAATAGTAACTCCCTTTAATTGACCTTCATACCCCCTTTCAATGTATTCTGTGTCAAGTTCTTGTTTTTCAAAAGAGGTCTTCCCTGTCAGGTTATTCAACCCAAATGTTGTTGATATAGTGTTCCTCTGACTTTGGAAGTTATAGCATAAGGGACTTTCTTTTGTGATTGAATTTCAGCATTTGCCCCAAAAATCGCGGAGTGTATCTAGATAGATTGGAGCATTGGCAGTAAGAATTGTTTTGTATTTTGTAAGAACATCAATTATTAAGTGATAGGTAGTATTTTTTGCTATTTTCTCAAAGATGGGAAGATAGTTGTGGGGATGTTTGATTGTCAAAGCCATGGTTGGAGAAGAAATTTGCGTATGGTTGAAGAAGAAGGTTTGGAGAAGAAGATGGAAACCGCTTTTGTGAATTTGAATTCGAGACGGCAGTAAAGCTTTGTTTGGGGATGAAACAGGGTTTTATAAAGTGAAAAGGTGAATGCTGACGTGTCAGCGGTTACAAAGATCTGACGGCTAACATCTATCCACGTGGCAACCTCTGTTGGAATAATGGAGGACATTTGTTTGGAAACTACTATTGGGTAACAACAGTGGTTGGGAACAGTGAAATGAACAGTGGCTAATTTTAGTTTATCAGTGGATAGACATCAGTGGTTGCGACCAACAGTTGTTTGATCAACAGTGGTCCAAGCAGTGGTAAATGAAAACAAAGGATACCTTTCAGCAGTGGATGAATTTTTAGCCAATCGGAGGTTTGAAAACAGTAGTTATGGACAAACTTTTAAGGATTTATGAAAAATTTTCACTTTAAGCTATTTTTAAGTATGTATTTTTGATTTTCTGAAAACATTTTAATGCTTTTTATTCATGGAAAACAAAGTTTTACCTTTTAATCCATGTTAAGCATGCCAATCCTAGAGATCAAGCTTTCAAAGGTAGATGTGTCTAAAGATTTTGTCAACACATCTGCCAGCTGATCCTTAGTGGGAACATGATGCAGAGAAATCAAACATTTTTCATCGCAATCCCTCACAAATTGATGTCTGATGTCAATATGTTTGGTGGTTGAATGGGATACTGGATTTTTAATGATGTTTTCAGCTGCTTGACTGTCTAACATGAGTGGAGTCTTTAAAGCAGTTACACCAAAATCCAGCAATTGATTTTGAAGCCACAACAGTTGGGTTGTACAGCTTGCAGTAGCAATGTATTCAACTTCAGCAGTGGATGCGGAAACAGCTGCTTGCTTTTTGCTTTGCCAAGATACTAAGCGATTGCCTAGAAATTGACACCCTTGTTGATGCACGGAATGTCTGTTGACTGCGTCTACAAAAAGTCTGAAGTCAAGATTGGTTTATAGGGGGTCAAAGTGTAAATATTAAGATAGATTGATGCAGGATCGTTTTTTTGTCATTGTCTTAGTCTTGGACCGCTTTTAGGGCATTATTATGGATCGCTTATAGGACAAGGGTTCTAGATCGCTCATATGGTCTGTCATATAAGCGACCCAAGATATCTATAAATAGGCAGGAGCGGTTCATTTGTTGTAACAGTGTATGTGTGTGCTACGGTGCTGAAACTCTGCCAAATTTTCATCAGAAAGCAATAGAAAGATAAGGAATTGAAAGGATAAGCTGTTGTAACTTCATTTACGTTAATTCCGCCTTCGTACATGAAGATGAACTACCTTGACTGACTTTTAGGGTCATAGAACGGTCCAACAAGTGGTATCAGAGCTCAGGACGAGGAGTTCATACTACGACAGCATAGATCTGCAGAAATCTCTCTTTTCTACTTACTTTCTCTCATACTTTTTCAGTTTCTAGTGGTTTCAACGGTCAAAATTGTCTGAAATTCGAGTATAACGTGTAAAACACACTATTAACAAACCCTGGAAAGAATCAGGTGAAAATACGGACTAAAATTGGTAAAAACAGGCTAAAAACAATGGATCGCCTTTTCGGACATTAGAACCGCTTATCCGGACATTTCTTGGATCGCTCGAAATTTATCCTTTGGATCGCTCATAGAAACCAATTTGGATCGCTTTTTCAGACAATATTCAGTTTGGATCGCTCGAACGGACGTTACTTAGACCGCTCGAACGATCATAGTCTGGACCGCTCGAACGATCTCGATCGTTCATTTGACATTGCTGAACCGCTCGAACGGGCACATTCTGGTCCGCTCGAACGAACATAGTAGGCTCGCTTTTCTGACATTTGTGAACCGCTCGAGAGGTTATAGTTGGGTTCGCTTATTTAAACCTAACCTGATTCGCTTTTCTGTCAGTTGCACAGATAGGCTCGCTTTTGTGGTTCTATTATTTTTCAAAATCAAAAATTTTTCTAAGTGTTGTCTGATTTTTCAGGTACGTTCACGATGGATGATATGTTCTTGAATCCATTTAGCGATATGTACGCATTCACGGGAAGTTCAGGAAACAACGATTCGACATCGAACAATACGAACGAGAATCAACCAAAAGAGAAAAAGAAAGAAGCTTGGGAGTCTGAAAGCGCATTTGGAACGTTTAACAAACCTCCTAAGTTGATGGCTATAGGAGACTACAGCAGGTGGGCAACAAAGTTCGAAGATTGGCTAATGGCATTCGCTTTCCCCAGTTGGAAGAGTATGAAAAACGGTTATGCTGATGGAAAGAAAAATGGTGAAGCTTTAAGAAATTCTGAAGAAATTGATCTTTTTGTAGCTGAACAAAAGTGTGTAGCTTTATTGTTTCAATCAGTTCGGGAGGATATCATTTCACTGATAGATTACACCAATGCTAAAGATTTGTTGAAAAAGCTCGAAACGAAGTGTATTGGAAGTAATGAGATTATAAAAAATAAGAAGAAACTGCTTAAAAAAGAGTTTGACATGTTTAGTTGTCTTAAGAATGAATCGGTGTGCAAAATGATTGAACGGTTCGGTCATCTAAAGCTGGAACTGGCACGACATGATATTAAGTATCCTCCGGAAGAACTTGTTGATAAACTGTTTGATTCATTACCTGATGATATGGATTGGAGGTATTATGCGTTGATGTTAAAAAACACTATTGCTCCAGCAAAATTGACTCCAGATGTGGTGATTGAAAGACTTGAAAGCCATGAGCTAGAGTTGAAGAAAACATACAAAGTTAATCACTCATCCTATCAGCAAAACTTGGATCTTTATTATCCAAAGAGTTTGATGCCGAAAGCTACTTCTCCGAAAACTGCATTTTCTGCTGAGAATGTTTCTTCAGCAAACACAGAAAGTCAAAGCAGTTCAAACAATGGAAGCCATAGTGGGTATCACAGTGGATCTACGTCTTATGACAAACGTGCTGATGCAAAGTTTTCGTGCAACATCGCGATAGATCTGAAGAACGCACAAAATTTTGATGAGGAGTCGGCCAAGCAACAAATGGTTTTTCTGGCGTCTGTGCTAGAATCTTATGAAGGGTTGGTAGCTGGTAAGATCGGGAATACAAATCTGACAAAGGAAGATTACGATCAGATAGACCCCGAAGAAATGGAACTGATCGATATTCGTTGGGCAATGGCAAGTGCAATTCGACGTGCACAACGCTTTATGGAGATTACTGGGAGGAAAACGATCGGTGGTCCATCTACAAAGTTAGGGTTCGATAAATCCAAAGTGACGTGTTTTAAATGTAAGCAGAAGGGTCACTTCAAGCGTGAATGTAGAAACGCATACGTTGATGAATCAGAGAATCCATTTCGTGACGATTATTACAAAAAGGCAATCTACTATCAAAATAAATCCGAGCCGCCCAGATTGAAGCAGCAGGAAGAGAATAGAGACAAATCGAGGGCATTAGCTGTGATTTATGACGATGAGGGGTACGATTGGAGTAAAGAAGTTCTACCAGAAGATGATGCGGTGGGTTACGCATTCATGGCAAGTCATGATGAACCCATTCCGTGGAAGGATGATCGTACGGAGGAACAGAAGTATAAATATCGGAAGATGGTTGCTGAAGCCAAAATCATCAGACTGTCTAGTGTCTATCTGGAAGCTAAAAGAGCAAACAGATGGGATCCAGACAGAGAATGTTATCTTGATAGATATGGCAACATCGCGGTTGATGACAGAAAGATAGATATTGAAGCCATCATTCAGGAGTACAAAGAAGATGATGAATATTGGCAGCACAAGTGGTGGGGAACACCAACATCAAAGATGATTGAAGAAGAGAAAGAGAGAAAGGAGAAAGAAGAGAAAGAGAGAAAAGAGAAAGAGATGAAAGAAAAAGAAGAACTTGAGAAAGTAAAGAAAGTTGATACCGGTCTGATCGATACTACACAGGAGTTGACAGCTGAGAACCTGGGAAATATGGCTGACAAAGTGCTAGCTGCAAAAGCACTTGAGGTAGATTTTGTTTCTGTTACTGAGTCAAAGAATCAGGTTAGTCAAAACAAGTCAACGAATGTGTCAGGTAACAAAGTTGGGGGTAATGCTGATTGCAAAAGTTGCACCAAACAATGCAATTTTTGTGGCACTGTCACGTACCTAAACGGTGAGAAAATCAAGAATCTAACAACTAAAGTTGGAAAGCTTGAGGATCAGATTCTTGAACGTGACACAAAATTAAAATCTTCAACTGAACAAGTAAATGAATTAACGACTGAATGTAAGAAAATTAAAGCTGAAAATGACAAAGTATTTCTTGAGCACCGACAAATTTCTGAAAAATTTGAAAAATTAAAAACCGTTGTCAAAGATAGTGATGATCGAAATGGAAAAACAACTAAAGAAAATGAACATCTAAGAGCTGTTTTGAGATTAAAAGAAGAATCAATTAACAAACAACTGGATGAAATTGCTAAACTAAAACTTAAAGTTCAAGAAATTGAAATTGAAAATGAAACAATTCAGTTGAAATTAAACAGCTATAGCTCAGCTAGCTTTGTTTTGCAGCATATTGTTCCCAAACCTATAGGGAAAAACAAAGCTGGTGAGGATGTGTTTTCTGATGGAACGGGTGTAGGGTTTCACAAAGTTCCACCGCCAATTTTAGACAACTACATGAAAAAGCAGTCTAGTTTGGTGGAAATTGAGGAAGAAAGTGATGTTACACTTCCTGAGAACATTGATGTCACGTTCACGTCTTCCAATGAAGAGGGTGTCCAAAATGATGTGGTAAAAAGTGTGGTAGACAAAGTGCTTAAACCGGATTGTGACACTTCTGAGGAGGATGGGTGTTTTCTAGATAAATACATTCCGAAGCAAAAGTCCAAAAACAACTTACATGATGAATCTGATCTTGTCATGTACAAGATGTCGGGATCGGATAAGTTGTTTTCGGATTCTGAGTTTCCATTAGAGAATGTTAATTTGAACAAATTGACAAATGTTTTCAAACTGGTCGAAGTCGAGTTGTCAGCAGTGAACGATCTGAGTCGAAAGAAAGAGAGGGTTTACAACAAGAAAACTGTTTATCCACCACGTTTTTACAATAACAACAGAAACAACTGGTCGGGTGGTTATCAGGGGGTAAACCATATCAGAAAAGAAATGTTTCAAACAAGAGGTTTGTCCAAAAGAAAAAGTTTGTGAACAGTTCGAGTTCACTTGTTGATGAAGAAAAAGAAATTTTTACAAAATCAAACAAAGAATTTTTTGAGAAGAGAGCTTCACAGGCTCAGTCTGAAGGCACAAGTCGGGTAGCTGATACTCGTACTTGTTTTAGATGTGAACAGGTTGGTCATATTGCACGAAAGTGTACATATGTGAAGCCTAAGACTGAAGCTGTGAAGGTTCAACAAAAGAAAGTTGATGTGAAGGGTAAAACACCGATGTATGTTGAGAAGAAAGTTGTTGAGAAGAAAAATGTTCAAATTGACAACTTGACAGTAAAAACTGAACCCGTAAAAAAGTTGGTAAATCAAAATGATAAATTTTATAAGAGGGTTGCAGTAGCTCAACAGGTGTGGAAACCTAAAATTGAACCTAAAGTTGAGAAGAAAGTTTTAACTTCTGAGGTGAAAAAGGCTGAAGAATTAATTACGGTTGATTATGATGCACAATTTCCACCTCTTAAGTCTAAGAACTTCAAAATTCAAATTGCTAAAGTCACGGTTACACCTAAGGCTGATGAGGCCTGGGTGGACACCATGTTTGACTAAATAGTTTGAATTGCCGGAGCTTCCTGGATCGCGAAGCATGAATCGGCATCTTTCTTAAAGTTGTTTTACATGATGATTTGTTATGTGCAGGATCTTCCAAAACTTGTATCCAGGTGGATAATGGATAGTGGAGCGTCAAGGCATATGACAGGGAAGACCGCATTGCTGTACGATGTGAATAACATTAATGGTGGTTATGTGGGTTTTGCGGGTAATCAAGGAGGCAGGATCATAGGTGAAGGAACATTATCAAATGGCATTATCACGTTTGAGAGAGTTAACTACATCGCTGAGCTGGAGAACAACCTACTGAGTATCTCCCAGATCTGTGACAGGATGTATACTACTCATTTCACCGACAAAGAATGTTTGATCTTGAAACCAGGATTTGTGATACCTGAAGAGTGGATCATCATGAGGGCACCAAGAGTCAACGATCTGTACGTGTTGGACATGAGCGTTGCTACTACAACCACGGGTCAGGCTCATTGTTTTGTGTCCAGAGCAACGGAGAAAGAGTCAAGGTTATGGCACCGAAAGATGGGGCATATTCACCTAAGGAAAATGAATCACTTAGTGCATAACGACTTGGTCACTGGAGTGAATATTAAAGGTTTTCATCTGGAAGGGGAGTGCATAAGTTGTGTCAGAGGCAAACAGAAGAAAAAGTCACACCCTACAAAGCAAGTTAATTCAGTTTCAAGACCTTTGGAAAGACTTCACATGGATTTGTTTGGTCATGTGAATGTCAAGAGTATAACAGGGGATTCCTACTGTTTGGTCGTGACTGATGACTACTCCAGATTTTCGTGGGTCATGTTTTTGAAAACAGTAGATGAAACCTTTGATAGTTTGATGGTATTGTTTAAGAAAATTGAGAATCTGTACCAGAGACCAATTTGTAGAATTCGGAGTGACAATGGTACTGAGTTCAAAAACAGTAAGATGGAGGAATACTGTGATGAAAGAGGTATACTGCATGAGTTTAGTGCTCCGTACACTCCTCAGCAAAATGGAGTTGCAGAACGCAAGAACCGGACGCTAATCGAGACAGCCAGAACGATGCTTGCAGATTCCAAGTTACCAATTAATTTCTGGGCTGAAGCTGTTTCTGCTGCATGCTATACTCTCAACAGAGTTCTTACTGTGAAGAAGTTCAACAAGACGTGTTTTGGCTAATCAATAAACGCAAGCCGAATTTGAAGTATCTAGAACCGTTTGGGTCACCTTGTACGGTAATAGAGCCGAATGGCAAGTTTGGTTCAAAGAACTTTGAAGGAATATTTGTTGGATATTTAGGTCCTACACGGCGTGTCTTTGTTCCAAGAGAAAAGTGTATTATTGAAGCAGCGAATGTTGAATGTCAGGGTTATACTATGCCGCCACAGAATCCTGGTGATTCATGGCGTTATCATTATGACAAACTTTGGGAATCGTTTGACATGAGAGAAGAATCAGAGGAAGAGGAAGATTTCTTTGATGAGCTGGATATTTTACGAGAGTATTAATCGTCGCTCAGGTTTCCAGCAGAGTATTCTAGAAGACCTCAGGAGACTTCAAATGATGATGAAGCAGGTCCTAGTAACGCTGGTGAACATGATGATGAAGTTGCTCCTGGTAATCAGTCGGAGGTGAATGATGATCAAGAAGCTGAAAACATGCCAGTTTTTTACCATGGTGATTCAGATCTTGAGGGGGAGCAGATCCAGTTGTCAAGTCAAACAAACCAAGTTGGTGAACAAGATGCAGAGCAGAATGTTACTAATCTGGAGGGAAATGTAGAAGTTCCAAGCGAAGTGATGCCGCGAACTCTTTCTTATCATCCAGAGGAGTTGATAATAGGAGAATTGCAATCGGGCGTTCGGACGAGACGTCAAATTGACCAGGGCTTAACATGTTTTTATACTACAGTAGCACCTTTACAAACTGAATTTTCATTAAGTTGTTTTATCTCGCAGGTCGAACCGAGGACTTACAAAGAGGCGCTTACTGAAGACTCTTGGGTCATAGCGATGCAAGAAGAGTTAGGTCAGTTTGAGAAGTTAGGTGTGTGGAAGTTAGTTGATTTGCCGGATGGTCAAAGAAAAATCAATACAAAATTGGGTTTTCAAATGTAAGAGGGACGATAGAGGAGTGGTTGTAAGAAACAAAGCTCGACTCGTTGTTCAGGGCTTTAGTCAACAGGAGGGGATTGATTTTACCGAAGTCTATGCTCCTGTCGCATGACTAGAGGCTATCAGAATTTTCCTAGCATTTGCGTCTTGGAAGAATTTCAAAGTATTTCAGTTAGATGTTAAATCAGCGTTTCTTTATGGGAAGGTCAAAGAGGAGGTTTATGTTGGTCAGCCGCCGGGCTTTACTGACCCGATCCACAAGAACAAAGTTTATTTGCTGGACAAAGCGTTGTATGGTCTACATCAGGCGCCGAGAGCCTGGTACGAGACTTTGTCTCAACACCTACTCGCTAACCAGTTCATACGTGGAAAAGTGGATGCCACTCTCTTCACTAAATTCGTTGATGGTCATCTTCTGATAGTACAGATTTATGTAGATGATATTATTTTTGGGTCGACAAATGAGAAATTATGCAAAGATTTCGAACAGGTGATGAAGCAGAAATTTGAAATGTCTTCAATGGGGGAGATGAAATTCTTTCTGGGATTACAAGTTGAACAACTTCCTGAGGGAATTTTCATTCATCAAACGAAGTACGTGCATGATATTCTAGAGAAATTTGGAATGTCAAGTTCTACTCCAGCTGCTACCCCACTTGCGACTAATCATGGGATTCACCCAGATCTCACTGGAGACAGGGTTGATGAGACACTTTATCGATCCATGATAGGTTCTTTGATGTACCTAACTGCTTCACGGCCTGACATCATGTACCCAACGTGCCTCGCAGCAAGATTTCAGTCTAACCCGAGAGAATCGCACATGATTATTGTGAAGAGAATTTTACGTTACTTGAAAGGCACACCCACATTGGGGTTGTGGTATCCTCGCAAAGGCGATTTTACGCTCGAAGGGTTTTCCGATTCGGATTTCGGATGCTGCAAAATCAACGCGAAATCAACAACTGCAGGATGCCAGTTCTTTGGTCCGAGATTGGTTACTTGGCAGTGTAAGAAACAAACATCTGTGGTGCTATCTACTTGTGAAGCGGAGTATGTTTCTGTTAGCAGTTGCTGCTCTCAGATCCTGTGGATACAGCAACAGATGCGCGACTATGGTTTGCAGTTTCTTAACACACCTCTGTTTGTTGATAATGAGGCCGCAATTAATATAACTAAAAATCCAGTACATCACGCTAAAACTAAACATATTGAGATTCGTCATCACTTTATTCGCGATTGCTTCGAGAAAAAGTTGATACGAATTGAGAAAATCCACACTGACGAACAAAAAGCTGATTTGCATACCAAAGCTTTTGATAAAAATCGGTTTCAATATTTGTTAAAACTTAATGGTATGAAATTGCTTTCGGTGTCGGATGGGGTTGTGAGCGTTGATGAGAGTACTGTTGTGGATGAAGATGAGAAACAATCTGCGATGGTTTGTCGATTTTTTACGTGTTTTGGTATTTAGGGGGAGATAGATAGTTGTACATAGTTTATTTTGAGAAAAATACAAAAACAGTAAAAAATGTAAAAATCCAAAAACATGATAAAATTGAAAAAGAGCTTGTGTATATAGGGAAAATGATAGTACATCAGCTAGACAATTACAGTATGCTAAAGATTTGGAAAGACAAAATGAGTTAAACAGTCTCACTAACGATGTGTCGATAGGTTTTCGTACATTTAGTAGATTTATTCGGGATATAAACCTAAAATTTCAAACTTGTGAAATTCGTGGGGAACATTACTTGGATATATAGGTAACCCCTGAAATCTCGTTTGAAAGGTCTCGTATTCTGATATACTAGGTGGTTATACTCTATGATGTCTGGGGTATTATTCCGGGACTTCTGCTGAACGGTGGTTCTGACCTAGTCCTTGGCTAATACTTTATCCAAAAATGCTTGAAATATAGCATAAAGCCCTCAGCTGATTAGACAATAAAATTGATAATCAGTTGTTGTAGCTGAAAAGATTCTCTAAAGGGAACACACTGCAAAGTCGAAGCTGATATCTCTCTGCTGAACGGAAGTTCTGACCTGAGATCCCTCAGTTCTCGCATATCCTAATTTATGTACAGACATCATTGTAGTATTTTTGCCTGTAAGACTGAATATTGGGATTCTGGATACGGGAGTATATTCAAGAGGTGGGACACATGAATTGATCTAAGTTTTTAAAACACTTAAATGGTATCCTGAATAGATTGAAGTTTGTATGAGAATTTAAGATGGATCAGTATATCGTCAATCGAGGTGAATTGTTTAAGTCTGAGTATGTAATGTAGCTTAACGGTACTTGTAATCTGTCTGTAAAAAGCTGATATGATTCCCTGACACGCTCGCCAAAAATAAGTTGTATATAGTTTACTTTCTGCAATTTAAATTTTCTGTTATTTCATTTCTTAGTTTAGATCATTTTAAAATCCAAAAAGATTTTATTTCTGCTTTATTTTAGACAAACCAGAGTGGAAAGTTGATTGTCGGATTCTAGAAAGATGAAGCAGATACAGGAGATTCTGAGCTGAAGAATGAGGAGAGCTTACATTGTTGGAAAATGTTTGTTTTCAAAGTCATAAACAAGTTCATTAAGTTGATACTTGTTATTTTTCAGAAAATTGGAAAATTGTTTTACTAAATCAGTTTGTTTCGTCAAAAGATCAACCAGGGTCATTAAGTTGAACTTGGTAGATTAATCAAGTATTCAGGGTCATTAACTTGAACTTGAAAACTTGAGTGGATTTCTATAGCTGATTGAATTAGTGGTTATTATTTGAAAAGATAGATTGTAATGTTATTGGTTGAGTAACAGGTTTGGACGATATTTCCCGACGGAGGCAATTTGCAAAAGCTTGAACCAGATATCTCAAGATTCCAGCATACTGAGAGGGGGAGTCAGTGAGAGGAGGAGTCTGGATCAACAGCTAATGGGAAGTTTGTAGATAGAGCTAGGAGACAGTCCGGGAACCTGTGAAGAATACTTATGAGAAGAAGACAGAGTTTGTGAAAAGACAAAGACTGAAGACTATGGAACTGAAGATGCTAAAAGACTACGTCAACATCCAAGGGGGAGTCTGTTGATGCACGGAATGTCTGTTGACTGCGTCTACAAAAAGTCTGAAGTCAAGATTGGTTTACAGGGGGTCAGAGTGTAAATATTAAGATAGATTGATGTAGGATCGTTTTTTTGTCATTGTCTTAGTCTTGGACCGCTTTTAGGGCATTATTATGGATCGCTTATAGGACAAGGGTTCTGGATCGCTCATATGGTCTGTCATATAAGCGACCCAAGATATCTATAAATAGGCAGGAGCGGTTCATTTGTTGTAACAGTGTATGTGTGTGCTACGGTGCTGAAACTCTGCCAAATTTTCATCAGAAAGCAATAGAAAGATAAGGAATTGAAAGGATAAGCTGTTGTAACTTCATTTACGTTGATTCCGCCTTCGTACATGAAGATGAACTACCTTGACTGACTTTTAGGGTCATAGAACGGTCCAACAACCCTCCTGATGTGAACTTCCTTGTTGTGTTACATCCAGCAAAACCACTATCTGAAACCTGAAAGCTTGATATTCCCATTAGCAGGATACCAGATCCCAAGTGTAGGTGCACCTTTTATGTATCTGAATATTCTTTTTACAGCAATGAGATTAGACTTCCTAGGTGCTGACTGGGATCTTGCACAAACACATGTTGCAAACATGATGTTTGGCCTAAATGCAGTTAGGTACAACAAAGACCCAATCATGCTTCTATACAATGTTTGATCAACCAAGTCATCTTTTTCATCAGTAGTGACAAGCTTTGTGGTTGCCATAGGTGTACTACATGGTTTACAGTCATTCATCTCAAATTTGGTTAAAAGTTCTTTCACATATTTGCTTTGATGAATGAATGTTGCATTTTGCAGTTGCTTAACTTGGAGACCAAGAAAGCATTGGAGTTCACCCATGGCACTCATCTCAAACTTTGCTGTCATGAGTTTTCTGAAGTCTTCACACATGGAGGTACATGTGGATCTAAAGATGATGTCATCAACATAAATTTGGACACTCGTCAGATCCATTCCTTTCCATTTTAAAAACAATGTTTTGTCAATATTACCCCTTGTAACCCAATGGAAATTAAAAAGGTGGAAAGAGTTTCATACCAGGCTCTAGGTGCTTGTTTCAAGCCACACAAAGCTTTGTTGAGCTTATAGACATGACCAGGATAAATGACATCTTCAAAACCAGGAGGTTGGCAAACATATATCTCTTCTTGAATCTTTCCATACATAAATGCACATTTTATATCAATCTGGTACACCTTGATGTTGTGGTTAACAACAAAGGCTAAGAACAATCTGATGGCTTTAAATCTTGCTACAGGAGCAAAGGTTTCATCATAATCTATGCCCTCTTCTTGTCTAAATATAACAACCCTTAACATATTTTTGACACTCTAAAAATAATCAAAGTGTCCCTATATGTCCTAAAATACACCCCGTGTATGAAAACGGACCCCGAATACCTTTAATATTATAAAAATTAAATAAAAACTAGATAATAAGGGCGCTCACGGGCCGCGTAGCCCTTGGCTACCTCCTACGCGGGGCGCGACAGCCAGTCACCAAGGCTGCACCCGGTGCTGCCACGTGTCATGCCATCCGTCAAGCCTACACTTGTGAGTTTCGACTAAGCTAGGCCCTACATAGCCTATGCCGCGGGCCGCGTAAGACCCCCTCTAGGTCTACGCGGGGCGCGAGAGATGGACGGGTCATAACTATAAATAGATGCAATCGGCCTTCAGTTTACCTCGTTCAATTTTCACTTCTCTCTCTCAATATTCTCTATAGTAAGCACTATACCCAGGCATAATACCCCCTAAATAACGAAGTTATGCCCCGTTGTAAGTATCATAACCCCGATTACGTATTAGATACGCTGCCCGATTGATCCAGGGTTCCGTAATGACTGTCGAGGTTCTGCCCGATGTAGTCGTTGGAATGCCGTCTCGGGGAGGGTATTACTCATGTAAATATTGGGTTATTATACTAACACGTATGCATTTGTGTATTTAATAGATAATCACCAGGAAACCCTAAAGGAAAACCTAAGACAACAATGTGAGTAATCTCCTTTTTGCAAATTGTTTTTACAAAACCTCACACAATTAATATTATATTAAACAGTGATTGAGTATTTGTATTCTACAATTATCGTCGGTATGTTAGGGTTTTGTATACAAAATTTGTACTACATTGTGAGTAGTAACATGACCACAAGTCGGGTTGACAGTACCGTGGGTGGTAATTAAAGTAGATGGAAACAAATTTAATTGTGCGACCTCTCTCAATACTGTACATTGGTTTTTACTTAACTTGATTAATCTGAGATTCACTCACCAGTATTTCCCACTGACAAAATGTTTTTTAAACGCGTTTCAGGTAACAAAATGTGAAAGCCAAAATAGAAGCCAGCTGGACAGCACTGAAGGCTTGGAAAAGTGGCTATAAAGTTACCTAAAATAAAAGAGATGTTTAATTAAATAAAATAGGATTTATTCCTATAAAAATGTGTGTACTTAAAACTTGGGATTTTCCCACGTGTTTAATATTATGAGAGTGTGGTATTTTACTCTGATAAAATATTTCCTAACTACGGTCCTGATGTAATTTCTGCTGCCAAAATGATTAACACCGATACCACTGAACTGGCCACGGCCGCCCGTTCCCGGGTTATTATGGGACCGGGGTTGTGACAGAAAGTGGTATCAGAGCTAAGCCACTGATTCAGCCACAGAAGTGTTCTGCTGACATCAAGATATTATTTAAAATGTTAGGAAATTTTCTACGGAACTACGTGCTTATCTGTATTTTATTGTTGTGTGTTATTTGACTATTTGTTAGTTTACAGTATAAGCGACCAAGGACCTTCCGACGCCTACCGTCAGTTGTCCAGCTCACCTAGGAGCGAAGGCACCTCTTCACAGCCTACCCTCTCAGGGTATTCAGCTGACAATGAAGATGGGATATTCGTGTTTAAGGCTCAGTCTGAAGAGCCATTCCCTCCTAAAAAGAGAGGATGGTTCAGTAGATGAGCGCATGAACGTAGGAAAAGAATGAAAAAGTTATAGCATCAACGTGTTTTAGCAGCCGCTAAGAGGGAGACAGATGCTCATGCCCAGGATATGTTAAATAGGAGTTTAGCAAACTTTCACATATTAGCAACTACAGCCGCAGATCCTAACCTGGAGCAACTGATAGCACCCCGACCATTACCCTTGTTTCCCACCCAACCAATCGAGATTGAAGCCAACCCAGAAAACTAGGGATGGCAATGGGTCGGGTTCGGGTCGGGTATTGGTTATCCCATACCCGTACCCGGATATAAAATCGTGTCCCATACCCGACCCAATACCCGTCGGGTATTTGTCGGGTAATTACCCGTCGGGTATCGGGTATACCCACGGGTATCGGGTTTACCCATTAGTTTGTTAAAAGATATACGTTCGGATTTCTAAATAGATTTTTTTACTATTGTAATTATTATATTATTTTATTTATACAACAACTATTATAAATAAAAAATGTACATTACATACATATAAGTTTTATCATAAATTAATAATATGTTTATAAGACTTATACACTCACATGCATATACTTCACAACATACAAAATATAAATACTATTATCAAATGCATATACTAAAAGTAAAATTATTTTTTCACATTATGAACATACTAAAAAAATCACTAATAAACAAGGGTTAATGGAAATAAAAGTATAAATTAAAAAAAAATCGAGTATATAGTTCGGGTAAACGGGTATGTGATTTCGGGTAATTGGGTCGGGTATTACCTAATCCCATACCCGACCCATACCCGCGAAAATTTTTAAAATTAATCCCATACCCGGCCCAATACCCATCGGGTATCGGGTATACCCGTCCCATTTGTGTCGGGTTTCGGGTATACCTGTCAGGCTCGGGTTTTTTTGCCATCCCTACAGAAAACCAAGTCCAAATGCATGATTTTGACCCAGAAGAGATACCTAGAGTGCCAGCACCCAATCCCTTAGACCCAAACTACGATCCGTGGTTTGACGACCATAGTGACTACCAGCTACACTACCCAACACCAGAGGATGAACCCATGCCAAACTCAGCAGCTTACCCAAACTTAGACCCTCTAGATCCTTATTATGATAATGATCAATTCATTAGGGAGATTCTAGAGAACCCTTACCCTTATCAGGAACCCATGCCCCAGTTTCCAAACCCAGTACCAGCACCTGCACCCCCAATGAGTGCAGAAAACGTGCAAGAACTCAGAACTTTCGTTGAGGAAATTTTAGAAAGTAGCGAGAGGATGAGGCAGGTTGGAGAACGACTCGTCTGGAAGTATGACGAGCGTAATATGGAGTTCTGGATGAACCATATCAGTGATGGTGGAGGTAGTAATAATAATAATATATAATATGTGTGTATGTTTGAAATATATATATATATATAGGGGAGGGTTTAAATGAGAACGCTAAATATTTGTGAGAACCGTGAGAACAAATGAAAAAACCATGAGAACTTGGTGAAAAACAATTCAAATTCAAAAAATTTTTCAACACTTATCATCATTATTCGAATACAATGTTAGGAATTCAATTTACACGTTTAAATTTACGTGAATTCGTAAATAAAGAAAATTTACACATGTGTAAGTTTGCCATTTACACATGTGTAAATCTGCTATATTTACACATGTGTAAAAAATCTAAAAAGAATGATTTTGAAATGAGAAATGAATTATTTGATGTTATAAATTCTTGTTTTGATGTTGTATCTTAATTACAATGAGGTTTGTATAAAAAAAAAATTGGTTTTGATTGGTTTTTTCATTCGTTCTCACGGTTCTCGCAATATTTAGCGTTCTCAAGATAACCCTCCCCTATATATATATATAGGGTAGGGATCCTAAGAGAAGTCCACCCTATATGAGAAACTTGAGAAGCATTCTGGACCACACATTTTTGTAAGCTTTTCGTAATATACACATACGTATAGTTTAAAATTGACTATATACATATATGTATATTGAATTATACACATATGTATATAGTCAATTTTAAACTATACATATGTGTATATTACGAAAAGCTTAAAGAAAATGTGTGGTCCAGAATGCTTCTCAAGTTTCTCAATTAGCCTACTACTTCTCACATGATCCTTATCCTATATATATATATATATATATATATATATATGAGAGGGCTATATAGAAAACCCTAAAAATTTAAGAAAACTCTGAAAACTCTCATTTTTACCCAACCTCCCGACGTTTTTTTTTTTTTTGAAAAAAATAACACATGTAATATACATGTTTTTAAGAGTTTTGAGTAAAAAAAAAACAAAAAAAAGCGCCGAAGGGATGTTTTTAAAAAAAATAAACAAATTTCAGCAATGTCCGGGTAACTAACATGTGTTAGGCAACAAAGGCTGAAACTTGCTGAGTTTTTTTTTTTTTAAAGATTCCTTCGGCGCTTTTTTTGTTTTTTTTGGCCCAAAACTCTTAAAAACATGTATATTACATGTGCTATTTTTTTCAAAAAAAAAAAAAAAGTCGGGAGCTTTGAGTTTCCCGGGTTTTCTCAAAATGGAGGGTTTTCTACCTAGCTTTATCCTATATATATATATATATATATATATATATATATATATATATAGGTAGAGGATCCTGTAAAAAGTGCTCAAAGTGTGAGAAGTGTAAGAAGTGTATTATAACACTATATATAATACTATATAACACCATATAAACACCGTATAACAATATGTAACAACATATAATACCATATAACACTATGTTACACTATATATCATTATATAACAAATATAACACTATACATCTATCATAGACATGCTATCAGACAACCTATAGTGTTATATTTGTTATATAATGATATATAGTGTTACATAGTGTTATATGGTATTATATGGTGTTACATATTGTTATACGGTGTTTATATGGTGTTATATAGTATTATATATAGTGTTATAATACACTTCTTACACTTCTCACACTTTAGGCCCTTTTTACACTATCTTTACCCTATATATATATATATATATATATATATAGGGGATCGCTAAAATGAAAACCACCTCTAGTTGTAAAAACCATGAGAACCACTTTATGGCCCTTAGATCAACTAGATGGATGGATGTGATTAAAAGTAGTTAATATTAATATTAAAAGCTTTTTGTCTTATTATGTCTTTAATATTATAATTCAAAAGGGTATTTAAGTAAAATAACTCTATTTTGTCTTTTTATATATATTAATTTTAAATTACCTTTTTTGTCTTATTCATTAATTACTTTTTATTACTTTTATTTTTTAAACATAATTTCTTTATTAAAAACATTTTTAAATTCAGATTTTTTTTAAAAGATTTTTATACTTTTTACAATTTAAGTTTTACGTTAAACTTTTTACGTTTTTTTGACGCGCCATTTTTAACGCCGTTTTTTAACGCACCTTTTTTTTACGCGCCGTTTTTCAAGCGTAACGCGCCGTTTTTCACGCGCCGTTTTTCACGCGCCGTTTTTCACGCGCCGTTTTTTTTAAGGCGTCGTTTTTCTCAATCGGCGTTTTTTTAACACGCCATTTCTAACGCGCTGTTTTTAACGCGCCGTTTTTTAACGCGCCGTTTTTTAACGCCGTTTTTTAACGCGCCGTTTTTAACGCGCCGTTTTTTAACGCCGTTTATTAACGCGCCGTTCTCAATCGGCGTTTTTTTAAACGCGCCGTTTTTAACGCATCGATTTTTTAACGCGCCGTTTTTTACGCGCCGTTTTTCACGCGCCGTTTTAACGCGCCGTTTTTTAAAGGCGTCGTTTTTCTCAATCCGTGTTTTATTAACGCGCCGTTTTTTAACGCCGTTTTTTATGCGCCGTTTTTTACGCGCCGTTTTAACGCGCCGTTTTTTTAAGTCGTCGTTTTTCTCAATCGGCGTTTTTTTAACGCACGGTTTTTTACACGTTTTTTACGCGCCGTTTTTCCGAAGTTTTTTAACGCGCCGTTTTTTTCAAGCGTCGTTTTTTTAAACGCGCCGTTTTTCCACGTTTTTTAACGCGCCAAATTTTTTACACGCTTTTTACACGCCGTTTTAACGCGCCGTTTTCCGAAGTTTTTTAATGCGTCGTTTTTTTTAAGTTTTTTAACGCGCCGTTTTTCCGAAGTTTTTTAACGCGCCGTTTTTTATGCATTTTTACGCGCCGTTTTTTCAAGCGTCGTTTTTTTAAAACGCGCCGTTTCTCCACGTTTTTTAATGCGTCGTTTTTTACACGTCGTTTTAAACGCGCCGTTTTTTTCGCTTTTTTAACGCGCCCCTTTTTGTACACTTTTTACGTTTTGCGTTAAAAATTTAAACTTTTTACGTTTTACGTAAAAGTTTTTACGTTTTACGTTAAACTTTTTACGTTTTACGTAAAACTTTTTACGTTTTACGAAAAACTTTTTACGTTTTACGAAAAACTTTTTTGTTTTACGTAAAACTTTTTACGTTTTACGAAAAACTTACGAAAAAGTTTACGTAAAACTTACGAAAAAAATTTACGAAAAACTTACGAAAAAGTACGTAAAACTTACGAAAAACTTTTTACGTTTTACGTTTTACGTAAAACTTACGAAAAAATTTACGTAACACTTTTTACGCTTCACGTTTTTACGTTTAACGATAAAAAGTTTATGGTTTACGTTAACAAGTTTACGGTTTAATTTTTTTTTACAAAAACGTTTTTACGCAAAACCGAACGCAACAGAAAATCGCCGTTTTTTTACGTTAAATTTTTTACGTTTTAACGCGCCGTTTTTTACGTTTTACGTTAAAATTTTTACGTTTTAACGCGCCGTTTTTTTACGTTTTACGTCAAAAAAGTTTACGTTTTACGATAAAAAAGTTTACGGTTTACGTTTTACGTAAACTTTTTACGTTTTACGTTTCACGTTTAACTTTTTACGTTTCACGTTAAACTTTTTACGTTTTACGTTCTACGTAAAACGTTTAACGTTCTACGTAAAAACGAACGCACCCAGAAAATCGCTACTCGGTAGGTGTCTCAGATAGATTGCTATCATCATCGACGCCTAAAAAAAATATAAAAAACCCAACAAACATCAAAAACAAAGGGTATCTCGAAAAAAAATGGGGTTTGGCTCAGATTATCCGATAATCAAGAGGCTGCAAAAGTGAGGTTGCAGGATCAAAAACCCTACCCTCCGCCGTCCTTGCGCGCCATCGTTATCAAAATCTACGTTTTTGTACGACCCGTATTACACGCCGTTTTTTTACGCCCCCGTTTTTTACGTGCGTTTTTTTACGACCCGGTAGACGCCCCGTTTTTTCACGCCGTTTTTTGCGACCGTGTTTTTATGCGCTGTTTTTATGCCCAGTTTTACGCGCCGTTTTTTTATGCGCCAATTTTTACGTTAACGTTATTTTACGTTTTACACGTCGGTTTTTTACGTTTTACGCCCCGGTTTTTTTACGTTTTACGTGTCGGTTTTTTACGTTTTACGTGTCGGTTTTTTTACGTTTTACGCCCCGGTTTTTTACGTTTTACGCGTCGGTTTTTTACGTTTTACGTGTCGGTTTTTTACGTTTTACGTGTCGGTTTTTTACGTTTTACGCCCCGGGTTTTTTACGTTAACGTTTTTTCGGTTTTACGTTTTACGTTTTGCGTTTTACGTAAAACATTTTAAGTTTTACGTTAAACTTTTTATGTTTTTAAATTTTACGTTTTATGTAAAACTTTTTAAGTTTTAAGTTTTACGTTAAACTTTTTTACGTTTTACTTTTTTAAGTTTTACGTTAAACTTTTTACGTTTTACGTTACGGTTGAACTTTTTTTTCACAAAAACTTTTTTACACGAAAACTTGTTTACGCAAAGACGAACGCACCCATAAAATCGCAAAGTCGGTAGGTGTCTCGGATAGATTTTTATCGTCATCGACGGGGGAAAGAATATAAAAAACCAACAACAACAAAAAAACAAAAGTGTATCTCGAAAAAAAAGGGTTTGGCTCAGATTATCCGATAATCAAGAGGCTGCAAAAGTGGGGTTGCAGGATCAAAAACCCTACCCTCCGTCGTCCTTGCCGCGCCATCGTCATCAAAATCTACGCTTTTTTTTTACATCATCGCCACCCCAACGATCGTATTAAAACCCACAGATTCTCAACTAAACCCATATTCAACATGAACACAGAAAGGTCCCAGATTCAACATGAACAAAAGATTCTCAACCAAAACCCAGATTCAACATGAACACAGAAAAAAATATGAACACAGACGAACTAAACCCAGAAAGGACCCAGATTCAACATGAACACAGAAAAGGTCCCAGATTCAACATGAACACAGAAAAAATCATGAACACAGAAAGGTCCCAGATTCAACTAAACCCAGAAAAAATCATGAACACAGACCAAGAATCACAGAATATCATTCAAACCCAGATTCAACAGCATCAAAAAAGGTCCCAATAACATCATTTCAAACCCAGATTCAACATGAACAACATTCAAACCCAGATTCAACAGAATCAAACCCAGAAAGTCAAACCCCCCAAGAATCAAGAACATATACCAAAAATCAAAGAACATATACCAAAAAATACCATCGAACCAAGAATCATCAGAAAAATCACCTAAACCCATAAAAAATGGATGCTAGATCACATTCAAAAGCATCAGCAAAACCCCCCCAAGCTCGACCAGAACATCAACTCATCGGGAGGAGACCAGGGCCTCCGCCGCTCACGGCGGCGCTGCCGCCGGCCCGCCTCCGTCCTCTTTCTCTCTCCGACTCTCTAGTGGTGACACATACATGGTCTGGTGACACATCTGGCCACCTTTAATTACCCCCAAAATCAAACCCCCAAAACTCAAACCCCCAAAACCACCATCGGAGAACAGGGGGTGTCATCGGAGAACAGGGGGTGTCATCGGCCAAAACCACCCACTTAACACAAGATCTTGAATGGAGATCAGAGAGGAGAGAGTAATGTGAGATGTGATGTTTAGGGGTAGCCGACAAACAGGGGTGATCGCCGGCAAACACCATCATCATCGGAGTGTTTGGCTGGTGGTTGTCGTAGGGAAACACCATCATCATCGGAGAAACAGGGGGTGTCATCGGCCAAAACCACCCACTTAACACAAAGATCTTGAATGGAGATCAGAGAGAGGAGAGAGTAATGTGAGATGAGAGAGAATAGATTAAAATGATAAATGTCAGTGATAATAAATAGAGAGAGAGAATAGATTAGACATGTAAGAGTAAATGACCAAATTACCCCTTTTCCTGATTGGTTGAGAGTGGTTCTCGCGGTTCTTATAATTGGAGGTGGTTTCTATTTTAGCGGCTCCCTATATATATATATATATATATATATATATATATATATATATATATATAGGGGATGGTTCAAATGAAAACCACTTTTATTGTGAAAACTCGAAAACTAATTAAAAAAAGCATAAAAAACACACAAAGTTTTTTTTTCAATTTTTTTTTATAAAAATCGCTGGTTTTTATATATAAAAAAAACTTTTTTCAAAAAATTTTTTTTTTTTGTGTAGTGCACATGTGTAATAATACACATGTGTAGTACACATACACATGTGTAGTATTACACATGTGCACTACACAAAAATATATTTTTTTTTTTGAAAATTTTTTTTATATAAAAAAACCTGCGAAATTTGGTTTGCAAAAAAAAAAATTTGTATGTTTTTTTGGCTTTTTTTAATTAGTTTTCGAGTTTTCACAATAACTAGTGGTTTTCATTTGAACCTCCCCCTATATATATATATATATATATATATATATATATATATATATATATATATATCTAGACGATAGCTATGGATGCATAGTAGTATTGTAATTTTAAATTCCAGTATCAGTTTGTATTAGATGCATACTATATATAAGAAAGAGTAAGTCGCAATGTTCGACGTTTTTGATCAATATGCGTGTTGTGTGATTGTTGCATTAAATGTTATCTTGTGATATTAATAATTGGCAAATGTTTAAAACTCAGATGGACAACGAAGTGAATCAGGAAGACCAGAACAATGAAAACCAGAATAACAATGATAACCCGAACAACAATGACAATGGAAACCAAGTGGATAATAGTGCCATTCAACACATAGTGGCACAAGGAATTATAGACGCAATGCCATTTATTATTCAAACTGTTAAGGAAGCTGATAATAAAAGTAACAATGGCAGTAAGCGACCAACTGAACCAGATCACAGCGTAAACAATGGACCAGCACTTCAAGTGCCCATTCCCAAAAGAAGAAGAACCATGTCTTATGGTTGTTCTTACAAAGAATTCTGGTCCTGTAAACCAATAGATTTCTCGGGCAATGAAGGACCCATTGCAACTCTACGCTGGATAGAAAAGACTGAGGCAGTCTTAAAAATAAGCAAGTGTGCGGAAGAGGATAAGATAATGTTTGCTTCCAATCTGTTTAAGAACTCAGCCTTAGAATGGTGGAACACTATCCTCCAGCCTAGGGGAAGTGACAGGGTTTACAACATGGAATGGGGGTAATTTAAGAATATGATAGAACGAAATTTCTGCCCTCCCAATGAAAAAGAACAGATAGCAAATAAGTTCCTAAACATTAGGATGACTGGAGTGGATAGCAAGGGTTACACTACTACTTTCTTTGAATATGCTAGAATGGTGCCAACCCTTGCATCACCAGAACCAGTATTGATCTCCCGTTATATCTGGGGATTAATCGAGGAGATTAGGCATGTAGTCAAGGCAGCTAGACCCCAAACCATAGAGGAAGCTGTAGAACTAGCAAATATCTTGACTGATGAATTAGTTCGTATGCGAGAGGAAGACCAGAGGAGAAACCGAGCTCAAAAGCTTACCCAGGAATTCCGCTACGGTAATTCTAACCATGGGAAAAATGTAGGTTCTACCTCTGCACCTTACTACAAGGCCTGCAAGAAGAAGCATTCAGGAAGATGCTCCACCTACTGCAATGACTGCAAGATACCAGGACACAAGGAGGAAGACTGTAGGAAGAAACCTAATAATGGAATGTGCTTCAACTGTGGAGAAAAAGGTCATATCAAGCCGAATTGTCCGAAATTAGTTCTAGCCATGAACAACAAGACTACTAAAAATGCTAGAGCATTTGTGCTGACTGCAGAAGAAGCCAAGATGATTCCGGACGTCATATCTTCCCAAAAGTCCGAGGAGATTAGGCATGTCAGGCGCGCCGTCGTTATCACCGGCCAACTAGCTCATTACTGCACTGAGCGATTATTCATCGACTCGGGCAGTACTTCTGATATCATATACGAGCAGCGCTTCAACCAGTTCGACCAGGAAGATAAAGATCGGTTGCAAGCAGTGGATTACCCGTTGGCCGGGTTCGCAGGGGAAACTGACTTTCCCCTTAGCCAAATTACGTTTCCTGTGCGCCTCACCAGCGGAAGGCACACACGAACAGAAGAGGTAAACTTCATGGTTTTTCCTCATACTTCCAAATATAACGTGCTACTTTGGAGAGAATCCCAAGGTGATTTCAACATGATTACGTCCGTACCCCATTCTGCAATCGGTTTCCCAACCGAAACAGGAGTCGCGATAATCTATGCACGCAGGGAAGTTATGACGTCGGACGAACTGCGTCCGACCAAGATAGCAAGGCCGACCCCCAACGACCAACCAGAAAAATGGGTTCTCAATGCAAAATATTCAGAACAAAAGGTCACGTTGGGCCACACCTTGTCCCCCAACACCAGAGCGCACCTAAAGCAGCTGCTCTTCAGAAACCAAGATATTTTTGCGTGGGCACCCGCAGACATGACCGGGGTCCCACGTGACATTGCGCAACATTTTTTAAATACCTTACTAGGTATCAAGGCGGTGATCCAAGGCCAACGCCACCTTGGATCCGCAAAAAACCAGGCGATGCGTGAGCAGGTCGAAGAACTGCTCTCCGCAGGCATCCTGCGGGAAGTGAAGTACCAGACTTGGTTGTCCAACCCGGTCATGGTAGAAAAACCATCCGTGGGCTGGCGCATGTGTGTCGATTACAAAGACCTCAACAAAGCCTGTCCCAAGGATTGTTACGCACTTCCAGAAATCGACGAAAAGGTCGATAACCTCGCACCATTTCGATGGAAGTGCTTCCTCGATTGTCACAAAGGCTACCACCAGGTGCAGATGGCAATCGAGGACGAAGACAAAACGGCTTTCCGCACCCCTACCGGAAATTACTGCTATACAAAAATGTCGTTCGGGTTGCGCAACCTATCAAAAACTGATAAACGACACTTTACGCGAGCAAATCAGCAAAAGTGGTCGTCATCAGCAAAAGTGGTCGTCAGAAATCTACATGGACGACCTGGTCGTCATGAGCATGGAAGAAGATACCATGCTCGCTGATATCGAAAGAACATTCCAAACTCCGCGAAGCGTCAATATGAAGCTCAATCCAGGGAAATGCTCGTTTGGAATGGAAAAAGGCAAATTCCTTGGATTCATCGTAACCAAAGATGGATTCAAGGTAAACCCGAAAAAAGTTCAGGCAATCGACCGCATGCCATCACCTTCAATGATGAAAGAGATGCAACGACTTGCCGGCAGGCTAGCCGCACTAAATAGATTCTTAGCCAACCATGCAGCTAAATCTTATCCTTTCATCAAGACCCTACGGAACTGTCTTAAGAAAGAACAATTCCAATGGACCGCAGAGGCTGAAGATGCCTTCCGGGAAATGAAGGAGTGTTTGATACAACTCCCAACCCTAACCGCGCCACACAAAGACGAACCACTTATATTATACCTATCCGCCGCAGACAATGCGGTGGGTGCGGTACTAATAGTGGAGCGGGAGGGAGTTCAAACACCCATCTACTACATCAGCAAGATACTCAACGACCCAGAAACAAGATATTCAATAATGGAAAAGTTGGTACTAGCACTAGTACACGCATCAAGACGGTTGCGACACTACTTCGCAAATCACGTCATAACGGTGTTAACCAACTACAGGATCGGCCCTCACGCTAAACTACAAGCCGCGCCCCGCAATCAAAGGCTAGGTTAGCAAAATGGGCAATTGAGCTGGGTGCACTCACGCTAAACTACAAGCCGCGCCGCACAATCAAAGGCCAGGTCCTGGCAGATTTCGTCGCCGAGTTACCGGTAAATCGCATCCAAGAATGCGAAGAAGAACAAAACCCTGCACCACCGCCACCTTCTTCAGAAATATGGGCACTTTTTACCGATGGTGCGTCCAACGAATAAGGTACGGGCGCAGGTCTGCGACTCGTCAGCCCCGACGGCCAGGGGCTTACCTATGCAATCCGCCTTGATTTCAAAAGCACAAATAACGAGGCAGAGTATGAGGCTCTATTGGCTATACCGCAAAAGGAGATACCATGATCCTCTACCTCGAACAAGCCTTGCAACTAAAATCAAAATTCACTTCCTTCAATATCCGCCATATCAACAGAAGTGAAAACAAATCCGCAGACGCACTGTCAAAACTCGCGTACACCAGCTTCCAACACTTGGCAAAGGAGATACGCATTGAAATTCTGCAGAATCCCTCAGTACCCCTATGCCAACTCAATGTCATCCAATACGGTACAACATTCTGGATGACACCAATCATTGCATACTTCCAATCAGGTGTGACTCCCGAAAGCAAGTCAGAGGCACGCAAGTTGCAATACAAAGCGTGCCATTATCAAATGGGAGACGGTATCCTATACCGTAAATCATACCTGTGCCCACTCCTACGCTGCGTCGACCCCCAAGATGCCACATACCTCATGAGAGAGATACACGAGTGAATGTGCGGCATACACGCAGGACCACGTATGGTAGTGGCTAAAATCATGAATGCTGGTATTACTGGCTCGGCATGCACCTGTATGCCGTCAAAGAATTGCGCAAGTGTATTAATTGCCAACGGCATGCCCCCAAAACCTTGCGCCCCAAGAACAACTTGATCCCGGTCTCCACCGCATGGCCCTTTCAGAAATGAGCAATTGACGTGGTCAGACCATTCCTAAACGCACCAGGCGCAGTCAAATTTATCATAGTAGCTGTCGATTATTTCACAAAATGGGTAGAGGCAAAACCTCTTGCCTCAACCACTGCTATGATAACGAGGAAATTCATTTGGGAACACATCATCTGCCGTTTCGGCCTACCAATGTGCATCGTTACCGATAACGGCACCAACTTTGTCGCCGACGAATTTCAAAAATAGCTAGAAGAACTACATATTGAACACATATTCTCCCCCGTGGCACACCCACAAGTGAATTGACAAGTTGAGAGTATCAACAAAAGTTTAGTC
Organism: Helianthus annuus; assembly: GCF_002127325.2. Classification (NCBI taxonomy): domain Eukaryota; kingdom Viridiplantae; phylum Streptophyta; class Magnoliopsida; order Asterales; family Asteraceae; genus Helianthus; species Helianthus annuus. The sequence continues at coordinate 97,461,491 of NC_035438.2, read as the reverse complement.
GAAGGCATCAAAGTAAGGTTAGGAACAGCCAGGCGTGGCTGGGTCGATGAACTCCCAAGCATTTTATGGGCTCACGAACAAGCCCAAAAACAAGCAACGGGGAAACACCCTTCAGCCTGGTCTATGGCTCAGAAGCAGTAATCCCCGCGGAAGTAGGGCTTCCTTCACCTCGAATGTTGGCTATCAACAGAATAGCCAACGACGAAGCACGCAGACTCGACTTAGACCTCCTAGAAGAACGGCGCGAAAACGCTGCCATCAATGAGGCCAAGTACAAAACCAAGCTTGAAAAATACTATAATTCACGCGTGCGGGTTTGTACATTTAACCCGGGAGACTACGTCATTCACGATAACGAAGCATCTAACGCTGAGCGCCCAGGAAAACTTGCTCCCAAATGGGAAGGATCCTACCTCATCAAAGAGGTTTGGGCAAAGGCGCGTATAAACTACAAACGTTAGAAGGCGAAACTATCGCACGCACATGGAATGCACAACAGCTTAGACGCTGCTACATGTAAGCCATGTTTATTTTTACATTTCCATGTAACCTATCGGGCCGCAGGCCATTTGCAAATAAATAAACGAGCAATTCAATGCAATATTGTTTGTTACTGCTATTACAAATGCGTGTTCCACTTTCGGTATCCGCAAAAACATATTGGCAAAGTCTTCATTCGCGATACCCACACAAAGTGCTAACCACACACAAATATTGTAATAAGCCGGCAAAGGAAAAACATTAAGTATCTACCCGACCGGGTACACAAGTTTTTACAAAACCTACACAATTCCTAAACCCTAACAGGGCAAACGATGGAATTGACTCATACTCATACGACAAAGGTATCGAGTATACTCAACCCCATTCACAATGGGTAGAGTTCCGGATACACAAGTTTTTACAAAACTTACACAATTACTAAACCCTAACAGGGCAAACGATGGAATTTACTCATACTCATACGACAAAGGTATCGAGTATACTCAACCCCATTCACAATGGGTAGACTTCCGGATACACAAGTTTTTACAAAACTTACACAATTCCTAAACCCTAACAAGGCAAACAATGGAATTGACGCATACTCATACGACAAAGATATAGAGTATACTCAACCCCATTCACAATGGGTAGAGTCCCGCATACACACGTTCAAACATGCAAGAAGTAAAAACACTTGTATAAATTGAGCAACAGTTAAACTTTATATTCAAAAAATTCAGGCACCCACGCGGTGCACAATGGATTTACATAAAGTTCCAACATATACAAAAAGTAAAAAAGGGCACGCAGGCCAACCTAAGTCCTATTTTATACCACTGGTACCCGCGCCATCTTGGCCGCCATCAGCAGTATTTTCCTATTCCGCGTCGGTATATAGCATCCGCAACCGGTCTACATAGTCCACTGCATCTAAGCATTCATCAAGCTTCTCAACAGAAGAGAAAGACATGTCATAAAATGATGCAACGGCCGCCTCAAGAAGCGCTTCGGTGTCCACATCACGAAACCCGGATCGTTCATTAGTGTAACCGCCTTGAGACAAAACGTTTATATGGCCGATACAACGGTTATAACCAGCTTTAAAACCAGCATCACGGGCACGCTGCTTAATCAAGTCTATACCAATTGTGGTCTCAGGCGCGTCCATAATAGCTTTAACAATCTGCAACAAAAGAACAATAAGATCATCACGTGCTAATCCAAGTAAATACAAAGGCACGAGATACTTACATGTGCAATACCGTGACTCCGCATCCACTCACGGTCAGCCTCAAGCTGGTTAAACGACGAGGTTAGGGCGTCCCTGGCCTCGACAACCTCGTTAGCCCGCTCTTCCGCTACAGTCACTCGGGCAGTAATGTCTGCAAGCTTGGCCTCACGAGTCTGAACCTCAGCCTTTCAAAAGCAAGAAGTAGTTTGCACAAAATTAGTAAACATTCTCGAAAGGCAGAAGGAAGAATAAAACAGGAAAAGCAAACCATACCTGTAGGCTCACAACGGTCTGGTTTAAGCGAGTGCGGTCAGCATTCGCTTCATTAAGGGCATTGGCAAAACGAGCCCCCGCCTTCTTGGCCTCTTCAAGAGCCTTCGCGTTACAGGCCTCATCCTCCTTAACCCTGCCTGCAGCCGCCTCGGCCGCAGCCTTCTCTTTGGTCAAAGCAGCATTTGCTGCCTTCAGATTGGCCAACTCCTGGTGAGCACGAAACAGATTTTCATTCTGTTTAGCCCAAGATTCTTTCCATGTCTTGCGCTCATTGGAAAGTGTTTTTTCCAATTCTTACGCTCCTCAGAAAGTAACTTGTCAAGAGTACGCACCTGTTTAAGCTCGGCGGTGGCAGCCCACTTCTCAGTCTACTTATGCTTCTCAAAAGCAGCCTTATCTTTTTCAAGCTGCTCCGCACCTGCCCGAGCAGCTCTAACCAACTTCTCCGCCTCAGCCCGCATCTGTGCAGCTTCTTCCTCCCTCCGACTCAACAACTTATAGTACTCCATAATGGCGTTCGCCACTATGGAACTTCCCACAAGCATGGTGGAAAGTTGGTTGATGCGAAGTTCATGGGATGCGGCACGAGCGAGATCAACCTCAAACGGGGTGCCCAGACCACCCAAAATTTCCCTACAAGCGGAAGGATCGTTGGAAATATCATCCCCCTGCATAACAGTCCAGGGGGTCGGTGATAACTTGTACTTCGATCCTGTGTGTAAGTGCGGTAATAATACTCCAATTCAGACTCCCCAGGCTGAATCGGAGGCCCATCATAACTCGCACCACCAGAAGAAGAACCAGTAACCTTCTCACCAGCAGGAGACTTCTGCGGCTCAGCCCAAGATTTTTGCTTCCCAGCATCAGAAAACCGTAGATCCAAATTATCAGCATCATTTGGAGAGATCAAGTTGTTAGAAGAATCAACGGTATCAAATATCTGAGTCGCAACCTTCTACACAGTCTCTTCCGCCCGCACGGTCGGATCGGGCACCACCTTGGCAAAATGTGCCGCAGTTTCCTTCGTAACACCCGCATCCGTAGCTGTGGTATGCGGGGGAGACGGAGTAGCATCAAAAATAGAAAAGTCTTTATCTTGCGGTTCTGCAAAACAGATAAAACAAAAACTATCAGAAAACAAGTGTGCATACAAAACACTTGCAAAAAGTTACACTTACCAGCAGCAACCGCATACTTCTTTTGTGTCAGACCAGCCCTCTTAGCCTGCAGCTTCCGACGTTTCATTCCACCAGCAGCTGTCTGCTCCAGTTTCCTCTTCTCACCAGCAAGGGTGGAACCCGCAGCAGTCCCACCTACAGCCGCACCACCACCTGTAACACCCAAACCCTCAAAGGTATCAGATACTTCCACGTAATCGGTATATCTGCGGTAACAATAACGATAGGTACCTGCGGCTTGGGACACTAAAGGAGGGGCGACAGAACCCTCAGAATTTTTTTACCGCGCCCCCGCGCGGTTTTCTGTGCATGCTTTTTCTCTGCATGCTTCTTAGGGACAGTTTTCACCTCAAACTTCCCCAGAACCCCAAGATCACCTACACATAAACAAGCAAGCAAATTACAATGGTATACTTGACATAAAAAAGTCTTCGATTATAATTTGCCTTGCGGCAGTGGTGCCTTCAGCGCCGCGCAGTCGGAAACGCGGAAGTTTCCAACAATCTTCAGGTTGAAGCCTTCACGTTCCCCGCACTGAAGCAACTCAACCTTGCCTTCAAAGGTTGGATCAAAAATCCTCCACAAACTGACCGCATTCTCTGTGAAAACACATGAAAATTCATGAGTATAAGGAAGCAGGAAAAGCACAAAAGAATGAACATGCTTACCACCACTCTTTTCCCGCAAAACAGGCCTCTCCCTCCTATCAGGCCTGGTCAGCATTATACGCAGCACCCACAACTGGTTATTGTCCAGCCTTTTGAGTTCAATAGGTTTCAGCCTTGGAAACCAATCAACTGTCTTGTCGGTAGCTACAGCAATATCCTCCACAGGGAGGTCCGCATTCACATTCCGCAAAGTCATCTTTGCGGCTACTGCAGCAGCCCTAATGTAGAAAAACTTCGTCTTCCACTTTGTGACACCCTTGGGAGGGGTCATCAGCTTCTTACTTCCGTGTCGTTGATTAAACGAAAAAAACCCGGTGTTCACCGTCAAGTGGTAGAACCGCCGGAAGTTTTCAACAGACACCTCTAAACCATGAGCACGGAAGGTGTATTCAAAATTTCTAATCGTAAACATCACAAACGGACTCAGTTGGGAGATGTGTATCTGATAAAACTCCAGAATTTCGGCAACAAACACCGTTAACGGCAGTCGGAGGTTGCCATCATAAAAAAACTTTGCCCACAGGGTAATATATCCCGCCGGAGCATCGGCACCGGTGTCTCCCTCTTAGGGGTAGATAGCCCCATACTCTTTGGGCATTTGTATGTTGGTCATCAGGTTGTCAAAATAACCTTTTGACCACTTCAACACCGGTAAACCACCACCGACTGCTCCACCATCATCCTCTTCATCTTCATCGGTCGCCGCCAGCGGCCGTTTCTCAGGGTTTTCACCCTCACATTTTGTGGACTTGAGGGTTCAGCCATCAAGATGAAGAAAAGAAAAATGAGGACTAAAACTCAAACCACCTCACCGGAATTTCAGAAAACCTTATCGGAGAAGACAGAGGAATCTTTTTTCTATCACCGGAATTTTTGAAATTTTGAACAAGTGAGGGGAAACCACGAACGGTTTCCCCTTATATACTGATCGCAATTAATGCAGCATGGAAACTGAATCATCACGTTCAAAAAGAGCGAATTATGCGGCAGCACGTGTCAAGCGACGCTTCCGCTGACGGTTAACACGCGCACGTGGCCGCACACGCGCCTGACATAGGAGACGCTTACATTCCTGCTACAGTGCATTTAATGACCTCGGGCAGTGCAAATATCCTTTCATTTCAGCACATGCCAGAAAATCTCACCAACTTCCACCAACTCACACGTGCGCTCAGCCACGTATACAACAAAAAGCGACAACATTATCTAAACACAAGCGGCATGCGGTTTCTCTGGTATACCGCACCATAACCCATACCGCATGTCGTTTTTTTTTACATACCCTTCAAAATAGCTAAAAATTATATCCTTCCATGGTTAAGGGGGTATAAACATGTCCGCACATACGCACGAGCACACGTGGAATATGCGGAACTGACACACATGAGCCCGTACAGGTGTGTCAGATACTCAGAACCAACGTTGTTCTTTGTACTGAACCGCATCTCAGAAACAGGTAAACCGCATTGCCTTCATTCTCTTAAAGCTTCAAATCCCTCCTGTCCGGTTCACAACCACAGAGGGTGCATAAACAACTTCTTCAACAAAAAGGAGGGGAATGTACGTGCACGCACATCAGCAACCCTGACTCCTGATCCTTCAAGAGCCACATCCGAGCAACACACTCGGTTCAAGCGAGTATGAGGTGACAAAACCGTAGACACTCATGAGTCGCTGCGGACACACCCATAGCTCCGCAAATGGTTGCTACGGAAGAGCCACAACTAAGTCATCACATAGATGAACGAAGCTACTTCAAGGAAAACTCCTCGGTATTGGAGCGTGAAGGAAAGTGGCTAAAGAAGAGATGCGGACGAGATCCCCAATGATCATAAGAGATCTCGTCGAACAACAAGCGGGCAAACAGCGGTAACAAGTCTGCTTATGACTTTGCTGCCCCACTTGTGAGACGGATAGAATAAACAATGGTGGGCATTACCATGCCTATGACCATGTTTATTTGACCATTATCCAGATTCACATTGTTCGACCAAACATGGCCAACAATGACGCAAGTATCCAACATTGTTCACCCAACCGTGGCCAACAATGTCAAGCAACGAGGTAACCGCAAAGGACGTGCGGTTACTTGAGAGCTAATTGGAAGAACATTAACACCTCACAAAAGGGATCATCATTACATGTCTAATCACTACTGAAGACCACTTTCTTCTTCATTCACCACCTCAAAGGTTGGTTCGAAGTTTGTGCACATCTTCAACCACCATCTCAGAGGTTGGTTCGAAGTTTGTGCACACCCCTAGCAAGGTCTCAAGGTTGGTTCGACACACCAACAGGTGGCACCCAACCCGAGGCTGAGAATTTCGCATCAGACGACACATTCTCACCGGTACGGAAGAGGCATCACATGACCTTTCCAGATCTCCAGCTTGATTTACAAAGAGCAAAGACCATCTACATGGCCTAGGATCTTCTCCAGACTCCAAACTACCTTCTAGACACCATAGTCCAGTACTCCTCCCACATGCAACTTGCATATGGCAGCAACACTAGACTGGGAGGACTTGAAGGGGTATGGTCCCAGATCTCGCGTCAGCATCGACCGCGAGTGACCATTACCCTTATCAAAACCCCCACTAGCTAACAACCTACCTGTGTCCGTGTGGGAACGCGCCGACACAGTGGTTGAATCCAATCTGCCCAATGATGGAGGAGGACTTACCTGGAATATGAGAATGGTATAGTGATGCGGCATGGCACCGCATCTGGTGTATGAAAACGGAAGCGTCCACAGCGATGCGGCCTAGCACCGCATTCAGTGAACACTTCTATCAATACAAGGGAGCTGGATAACAGCAACAGTCACCACGGACGACGATGCAGCTTGGCACCACATCTCGCGTATTTCTTGATCAAAGAGTGAGAAGCCGGAACGTCTACAGTTACCGCAAACAGCGATGCGGCCCGCACCGCATCCTGTACACTCAGCAAGTGGGACTGACACCACAGAGCAAGTAGCACCAATGGCAGCCGCCTGTCAGGTCTACATAAGCGACAGACTGACGTGGCGTCACCTCCACAGCCGACATGCCTGACACACCTGCAAAGGTGCAGCATGCCGTCAATCTATCCATCCACCTCCTCCTTCACTCCTCGGCTATAAATACAAACCCCAAACCAGGTTTGAGGGATCTCTTGACAACTCTCTCACTACTACTACTATCATACTTTGCTTCCCAAGCAGACTACTAATTCTCACGCCGGAGAGTGGTAACAAGGAGCACCCCCCACCCCATCCTCCTTTTTACGAGTCACGGTTTGTTTCCTTGTGCAGAAGATCAACCGGCAGGCGATCCAGACAGCGATCCTCGAGAGGAAGGGATTAACCCTTCTTGACGAGACCAGTGTGTTAATCCCGCCCGGTTAACCATTGTTTCATCAGATTTCAATCTTTTCTTTCTAACAATGGGCTCTAGAACCATATACTGATTACCTAATTCAGTTATGGTTCAAAACCGAACCAAAAATCATCAAATATGTAACTCGATTTAGTTTTCGGGTTAATTCGTTTGAAACTGAATATTGAACACCGGATTACAAGTCTCGTATCAAGAGAATGTAAGAATTTGTAAAACATAACTTGAAGACTTATCATCAACTCCATACAGGAAGCATTTTGGAAAAACTATGCTTATGGACGGTGCATCGCCCACGTCTCTTGTGCCCTGTTTGAACACAAATGTTTTCAGAGGCATGCACCGTATGTTGATAATATTATTGTTGTGTATCTTCCTTTCTTCGGAATTGAAAATCACTTATTATATATGGAATGATTTAAAACTCCTTGCATATTTGAGAAACTAAACCCATTGCTCAATGATCAGATCTATTCAGTCATATTTGAGAAACTCAACCCATTGCACTCGACCCTCTAATTTGTTCCAAGTACTACTCAATTGCATAAGGTGCCGCCGCATCAGACCGCACGTGCGCATCATAGATCGCATCACAACAATGCAATCTCATCACCGCATCAATTGCATCACGCATTATGCGCTCTTTGATGCACACATTTTATAACCAAGACGAAAGCTAACCGCTCCGGTCACGTTTGATGTCAAAGAGGACAGCAATCTCTCTTATGGAGTATGAGCTGGTAAATGTTCTGCTTTTACTATTTTGTAAAAGGAAGTCTCGATGTGGCTTAAAAAATGTGATCAAGATCATTTTTATGTTTGTATCTTGTAGATGATGAATGAATTTGCTACCAAAGTTGTCTTTAACAGTTTGTTGATATATAATATGATTAGTTGATTACTGATTACTAAAACAAATTTAACTAACAAAATTCCATATATTCAACAGATTATTTCAAAAGTTAAAATGATAATTGTAATTAACTCATTTGAGCTGCAAAAACATGAGTGGATTTATAAAAGAATGTCACATACGCAACTTTAGTAGCAAATTGACCATTTTTTAACGTTAAGTTTTATGTTTTGACCCTTAACCATTTTTTGCCAAAACCCGTGCTATCCTGAACCAAAATAGCCCTTTTTTTTTTCAAAACAACCCGTTCTGACCTGAACCAAATAAACTTTTTTTTTTTTAAAACAACATGTCCTGATCCGAACCCGTTCTGGCCAGTTACCCTGCTTGACCCAACCCATCCGTTTTGCCAGGCCTAATAACGAGTGACCGGCTTTTTTGAACCATTATACTTAGTTTTTCTTTTTTCTTTTTTTTTTTTTTGTTTCAAACAAAAGTTTATATAGATCACATTATCTACCAAATAATAATTCACTTATGAGTTTGTATATAGTGTGACACTGTGTATATAATAAAACATCATGAGTAAGAAAAAAAACCTTGACTTCTGGACATCGAAGCAGTCTGTAAATTTAACCAAATCGCAACAACCATGAACTATTCCGAGAGGGTTTGTAGCTGCCATCGATCTCAATAAATTCAGAAAATCTACAGCTACGATTCATAGGCCTGTTTGGAGTAATCTGTTCTTGAATCCTCAGTTATGTCTTAGAGGCCAATTTGATAGTTCAAAAGAATTTCTGGAAGATGATTGTGTTGCAGATGATAATAGATCACTGGTTCTCGAAGTTCTAGATGCAGATTCTGGTGTCGATGAAAAATTTATAAGGCCATAACCGGATTCTGTGGCAGATGAGGGATGATCAGTTTTTGATATCTTGGGACATGTGTGTTTTCCGAGGTAAGTGATGTCAAATGTAGACGGGTCTTCGCTAGATCTTTGAACTTGTTTAGTTGCACAACAACCGTGTGTGTTACGGTACGTGCATCTGTAATATTCTCTGCAAATTTATAAATTGTAATGTGAATTGGATAAACTGCGTAAAATATGTAGTAATAGAAAGACGGATAAACTGAAGAGGTTAAAGACAAACCTGTGGTATTTGGCATTAAGGATTTCCTTTTGGCCATACTTCCTCCACATATAACCGTCATTCGGGGGCACTTCAAGCCCTATCTCCCGGTTCACCTTCACTTGGTGCTTCCACTTAACGGTGCTACTACTGCTACTTTTTCTGCATACCATCACTTGATCAATATGAATGTTTTACGTACGACCATCACTTGATCAATATGAACACACCAACGCACGCATGCCCGCCCGCACGCACAGACACACATACACACATACGCACATACGCACACACACACGGGACATTATGTTGAGAATTGCGAGAACCGCATAATGCATGTGTACATAATGCATTGCTGATAATTAAGTTAGGAATGAGCATTTCGGAACTGGTACACAAAAATACCGGTACCGAAAAAATACGGTACCCACTTTTTGGCAGTTTTTGGGATCGGTATTTTCGGTTCGGTACATGTTCGGTACAGTACCGGTATTTAACCGATTTTGCCTTCAAATACCGTACCGAGCATTTTCGGTACCGGTATCCAATTTTGGAAATTTTCGGGATCGGTATTTTCAGTACCGGTACCGAGCTCATCCGTAAATCAAGGTAGGGGAAGAGAGAAAATGTGGCGGTTACGTAACCGTCTTATGTATGACATTCAAAGCACCAAGTGCAATGTATTATGTGGTTCTTGAAGTTCCCAACATATTTCTAGAGTCTGATTTGAACACTACCGTATAATCAGACGCGTTATTTTCAGAGCTAACATTATGTTGAGAACTGCGAGAACCGCATAATACAGTTGTACATCATTGCAGATAATCAAGGTATACATTATAAACATAGACAGACATTTGATTGATAACTTACTGCTTCCTAGAGGCATCTTTTTTATTAGAATCCTTGGTGTCCGAATCATCATTATATGGCCCGCCATTCAACGATTCTGACATTCTGATTCCCGTTCCAGCATGCCGTGAGAGGGCCTCATCATCAGAGTTGGTGATGTTGTGAGTTGACAGTTCTTCCGTTTCATTAGAAGAAGCTGGCAAATTTAGATCTATGTCAAGCATCTTACAATGATCTGTACCTTTCGTTAACTTGCTGCTATACAGACACTGGTGATTGCCTGATGAGTTCATATTCATTTGCAAAGCTGGTCCCAAACACAAGGTTAATTCTTCTATCATCACATAATTTAACTTTGAAATTTTTACACTTTTTTCTACTTATAAACAGAAAATCATTCTAGATTCAACATGCATGACTGGACCTCCTACTTTTGAATCAATTCAACATGAATATCCTTTGTAGACTCGAAAGCACATACTCTAAAGTCGATATTTTATCAACGATGAATCGAACATAAATTTCTCGGATGTTGTCTTTAAATGTGACTTAACCATAAGCTACTGCACACATATGTAATAAGTTGATTCTTTTCGACCGACCAGTAATATAAAACATTGTTGTTTTTGAAATCGGTCAAGGATATAAAAGTCAACAAGTGAAACGGGAGCATTTCGTCTCAGTGATCAATCTGCCAGCCGAAAACGTGGACGGATTTAAAAACGGGACTTACTATATAGCAGGGGAAGTAATAAATTTAACTTCCTCAAAGCGAAACAAGTCTGTTTAACTTACCAAGAAGGCAAGAATTTCCTTTCTTTCCAAAAAACTAAGTTTATGCTCTAAATATAAAAACTCTGAAAATCTTTGATCTTTTATAGGCATAAACAGTAAATCACTACATAATAACTATGAATATGCTATATATAAATCTATAATCTATTTAAAAGAAACTTTTACACATTATCATTAAGATTCTTTTGAACTAAATTTTCCAACCACGGGAAGATTGTAATATAGTGACCCGAGTATCAAACCCTACGAACTCTTGACAATATTCATCTTATACAAGGCAGATCCTAGAGTTAGCAAACACATACTTGAAGTAGCGGGAAAGCGAGGAAGAAAAGGGACCAACTTAAAAAGAGCATAACTATGGCTACGCTTGGAGTTACGGGGCCCAAAAGCAAGGACTCGAAACCGCCATCATTTAGAACCCTAACATCGATATTAAAGATTTTCCCCAACTTCAGCAATAATTGTTTGTTTCCTTTTCATATGTAAAACGCGCGAATCTTGGGTCGAGTAATTTGCGCGTTTATTTTGTTTTTTAAAACAGAATTTGTGTTTTATAACAGTCCATAGGGTTTTAAAAACAGAAAGTTAGTTTGATGATTTGTGTTTTCCATTTTTGGGCTCCCTCCCTATCTAATGAAATGATTTCAGTATTATTATTATATAAGATAGCATATGTTGTTCCTTTGAGATTATTATCTGTTTATTTGCTTCCACTCTCACACTACACTCCTGACTCCCCTAATTGGAAATTAAAATAACAGCTACTGACAGATGCATTAACATTCATAACAGATAAAGGTCAAACATATCAATTGAGAACAATTACCTCACACAAAAAATGCAAATAAAACCACGTCTAAATAACCTTTCATCACATAGATAGTGATACTATGCTTGATTCTAATTCTCAGTTCTAACTATATTCAAAAGTAACAACGAATCAGCTGCAAACAGTATCAATAATTCAGTATCGCCCATCCAATCACAGCAGTTATTATGTATTTCACTATCGTCATCAAACTTAAACAGCAAAGTAATTCTAAACAGAATATGATGTCACCTGTGAATAGCAGAGGATTGAATCTCAGCAGAAAAGCCTCGTTCGAAGGTCGGAGAAGAAAACGGAAGAAAAGATCCGGTGCGGCTGATCGAAAGATGCAAAGAGGTTCCGTTTCATACTCTTTAATACCTTTGACTTTGATTAAACCCCAATCAAATCTTCATTTTTATTTAGTTAAACTAATTTAACTTATGTTTATTATTTTGTATTGATTGATGATAAACAAGACCATTTTCCTCTTCTTTTCACACCACCCTTTTTATAATATGCATATATAATAATTAGATTAGGTCACAACAAAAGTTCTAAAATAACAAAGGTGTGAGTCAAGACTTTGATGGGTGTTTAGGATTGTTTCTTTGTTTTAATTTAGAGTAAAATGTTCTGATGCTCCATGTCATTTTGTAAAAGAACACATATATTTCTCAACTTTGAGAAATTACATCGGTGCTCTTGGTTGTTACTCAGATGGTCCTACACTTTGAATGGTAGTTAACTCATCCAGTTAAGTACATATGAATTGACTTTTTTACCCTTAATAAAAAAACAAAACTAAAAGAATATAAAAAAAAATTAAATATGATAAATTAGTTACTATAGCCCACCATTTTTTAACCAATAATCTTCCACCCAACCCACTAGGGGTGTTCAAAATCGGATATCCGAAAATTCGGATATCCGAAATTCGGATATCCGAAAATTTCGGATAATGGATTTTGATATCCGAATTCGTATCCGAAAATTCGGATATCCGAACTTCGGATATCCAAATTTTCGGATACGGATTCGGATATCGAATCGGATATCCGAATTTTGAAAGAAAAAAAAATCAACATTGAATAAAAGGAAACCTAATTTAAATTTAAGCAAACGAACAGGTAAGAAACTAAAATTGAGATTTCTTTTACTTTCAAAATCAAATTATAACCTTTCTTGTTTCAATATGAAACAATGCAGAATGTTTGTGTGAATCGATACAATACATTTTCATCAATTTATTGCTTTTATTTAACTTTATCAACTAAATACCCAAATACCTAAGGGTTTCTCTCAACTAGCAGCAGATGCTCTAATTTTCTACATTTAGCCTTTCTCAACACAATCAAAATCAAACAGATTCAGTCGAAACTTGTAAGATCAGAACATAAATGAGTGATTTTAGGTTGAAATCGCTTGCTGCTAGTTCGTATCAGTTTCATAATAGATGTGAAATCGAGACCAGCAGATGTGAAACCAAGAGCATATTTGTGAGATTAAGCGTCGAATCCGACGTCGGTGTTCAACATCTTGTGCAGAGGTGACGTTGACCTGTTGATGTGTTGATGGGCTGAAAGAAAGTCACAAACCCCAGAGATCGATGGCTGAAGGAGATGCATAATGGAATATAGATGTGTGGTTGTGTATTGTGTAGTGGCGGCTGAAAAGGATGGATAGAATTAGGGTTTTCAAACAAAACTTATTATATATATTTAAAAATTCAAAAATAATATTATTTAATATTCGGATATCCGAAATATCCGAAAATTTTGAATATTACTATCCGAATCCGAAATTTCGGATATCCGAATTTTCGGATATCCGAAATTTCTGATATCCGATTTTTCGGATAATTTGGATTCGGAATTTCGGATAATTCGGATTCGGTTTCGGATTCGGATATTTTTGCACACCCCTACAACCCACCATATATTTTCATCTTCATCTTAAACAACACCCACGCCTCCACTGCAACCAATCCCCACCATAATTCTATAACCAGAATGCATCATCAGAATCATGAGTTTGACGTCCATCAGCAAAACACCCATCCCATCCCCACTTATTTTCGCCGATGATAATTAAGTAACCTGAAAAACGAGCTTGCCACTATCTTCCCAGCCTGTAACACCTTGAAAATTTGTGTCCACTAAAGTATAAACACGTGTCATAAGCTCTGAACGTGAGAAAGAATACTTTGGAGGGACTAAAGTTGACAAAACAGGGAAACTATGTGAATATAAGGGTCCAAAGTGTCAACAATGGATAAATATATTCTAAAATAGCCCTACATAATGTTTTTACCTTCCAACGAATAAATCATGGATCATGCGAAGCGAAACATAAAGGAAAGTGAGGAATTACAAACTACAGGGGCTAAAAGTGTCAACATGTGCAAAGTATACCTCTGAGTGACCTTTTGGCAGACCCGAAGCTTTGTAATGGTAAAATATACTCACTAGAATATGTGGTTAAAATTTCATAAAGTTTCGTTATCGTATGAGAAAGTTATGATCAAATTCGTGTTCGAGGGGTTAAAAGCGTCAACTTTGAATTCTATGGCCTTATGAGTGGTTACAAGGTTAGTCAAGGACTTAACCAAGTTAGTAAATGTCCCAAGGCCCTTAAAAATCAAGTTTGGAGGCTGAAATGGCAATTTAGAAGCTCAAAACCACGTTACAAAGGACCAGGGACCAAAAGTGCAAACTTTGAAACTTGTTTGGCAGGTTATACAGGTCAGGCGGCCCGCGTGAGAACCCCTGGTAACCCCAGGCGGGCCGCATCAGACTGCCAGCATCAGAATTCTTGGACAGATGCTTGTAAAAGTTGTGTAACCGACTTAAGGGGCTTGTTTTGCATACCATGGGTTGCCCCAACCAGTTTTCATGCATTAGGGACATGTGGGATGATCTTACAACAAGTGTAGACTTGTTTGGCAACATCCTAGGAGATCAATTTCACTATATAAGGCACTTGAAGTTGTAACCATTTGATCACCCACTTTCAAAAGTTCACAAGTGCACTCCTGGAGTTCTCTGGATAGCAAGCACTCTTCCTTAGGCTCTCTAATCTCAATTAGGACTCTTGTAAGTGTCCTTAACCCTTCCTAATTCGTTTTAGCTTAGTTAATTAGCTAAAAGTCAAACCGTCGTAATTAAGGTTTGACTTCGTGATTAATTAAAATGTACTCTGTCAAATCACGAATTAAAAGTACCTTTAAGTAGGTAATTATGTGGGTAACAAACCCTTAAAAGGGTATTTCTAGATTCCCACTCTAACTATGTTAATTGTCGAGTCAAAGCTTATTATAAAAAGTCAACGGAAAGGTTATTTGCGAATTAATACATAATTAGCAATGTAGGATGCATGCAACCTGTTTAATCATTAAAATAACTTGGTAATTAATGTAAGAACATGTTCCAACATGTTCAACTCGACAATTTTCAGCTTAGGCTCGGTTTGGAACCGAAAGTCGCAAAGTTTGACTTCTGCTTTGACTTTCAGTTCTGACCCGTTTAAGCCAAGATTAGGATTGCCTTAGAGCTTCTTTTGTACCTATTTACATGTTAGTATAACTCTCTGAGATTATACAACTTGGTTCATTAGATATCCTTTTCACATGCATGTTTCCGTTAATCGCTTATATGTTGACCATTATGCCCATTTGACCTTAAAACGTGATTTTTGAAAATGTAAAAGGGTAGGCACCTTAGCTACTGATTTATAAACTTGCACCCAAAATTTGAAGTCAGTTTGAGATCTAGATTAAGAGTTATGCTCAATAGCGTAATTAAGAGCTTCTTTAATAATTAAATGGCGTAAATTACGTATAGCCTATCAAAACCCAAATTTTTATACCAAACTTTTTACCACTGTTATAAAGTAATATTTTGGGATTATTGGAGATTTTTATTTATTTTTACGCTGAGCATAACTTAGGGTTCTAAGATTTATTCGGTTTATGCCGGTTTTGCCCTTTTTAGCCATAAAATGAGTTTTACAAATCCTTTTGACCTCAAACCAATTTCTACTGATTTGTTATGAAAAATAAATTATTTTGAGCCTTTTGGAATGTTAAAAATATCAGCTTTTTACAGAAAACCCGGAAATTGCTCCAAATCGCCTTTTTTTTGGCATTTTTAACGCATAAGTGTGCACTAGAACCTATTAAGCATATGGGTTTGAACCTACTGATGTAATTAGTATATTTTTATATTTTAAACAGTAGGCAAATGTTTTGAACTCAGAATTCCAGAATTGACCTTTTAGGCACATGTGAAATTACCAAAATGCCCTTACGGTGCATAATAAGGTTAAAGATAATAAATTTCACATAAATTTGATACCCTACTGTTATAACTTAGTAAATTAAGTATATTTACTAATTTAATCAGACCTGTAACTCAGGTTATCATTTTAACCCCTTTTACACCTTATAAAATGACCAAAACGCCCTTTTGAGGCATAGTTTTGGTTTATAATCATTTGGGGCATAATGAAAGGTATCATTCTGATATCACAACATATTTTAAGCATATTGACTTCAGAAACTTGTATCTGACTCTTATGGTTACTCGTTACGCATTATACGCGTTCGGATCGGCTTATGTGACTAGTTTGACCATTTTAGCCGAAACGGGTCAAACCATATCTTTTTGGTCTCAAAATCCAGAATGTGATTATGTTACCCATATAAAACAAGTGTGCAAGCTTGTTGGGACAAAACCACATTCTAAAACGGTCTTCGCCTTATTGTGCGTTTAAAACCGTAATCTTTATATAAAACTAACCGGTCTAAGCTTAAGACCCGTTAGGATTCTAATAGGTTATCAAAACCTTAATTTCCAGATCTAGGAGCCCAGTAAAAGCTACTTGCACTCGTTATATTTGGTTTATACTTGCTCAGGTAAATACGTTTAACTTATTTTCCCTATACGGGCTTGGGATACGGTATATAAAATACCTTTTGGTCGGGGAATTGACCTTAACCGGTCTTGGTTATGTGCAGTCAAATTAACCCGTTTGAAAATGTTGTTTTGTTTGTTTAACGCCTTTGGGGGCTTAATGACCATGTCTCGGATATCCTTGGCATCATTCAAAGAATGGCCACGACCTTAGCACTCGGGTGTAGGCGTACACCCGTAGTGTTGTACAACATGTATAATCGTCGGTACGAGAGAAGTCTCGCGGCGGAATTATATTAAGTGGTGTGTCTATTAATCTTTAACCCGGCATGACCCGGGCTACCGAACGCAGAACGAACATGTAATTCTTTTACAAGATTATTAAGCAAATAATTATCCCAAGTTATAAAAAGTTTTATGCCACGAGCATTTAAATCAATTTTAAACATTTTCAAAATGAGTCAGTTGAATTGTATTTACCAGTGTAAACTGACGTATTTTCCAAAAAGACTAAGTGCAGGTACTACGCGTAATAGGCTGGTCACTCCTTAAGCATCCATAGAAGTCTCGCAAGCTTAGGATGCATGAAGTCTGTTGAAATGAAGTTTCCTTTTTATTTGATTCTGCCTGTGGATTCTATTTCGACATTTTGTGATACTCGAATATTACAATAATTTAAGTTGAAATGAATCTATCTTTGCTTCCGCTGTGCATTATAATTTATGTTGTTTGACTATGATGATATCAACTACGTCACGATAATCCCCCACCGGGCCCACCGGTGACACGTGGAAATTAGGGGTGTGACAGGTTGGTATCAGAGCCAACACTGAGTGAATTAAACACTAGCCTTTTGTGTTTAGTCTCAGTGCACGAATTGCACATTCTTCGATTTCCGAGTCTAGACAAAGAACATAGGACAAACTCTGTTTTGTTTTATTTTTGGGTCTTATTATTATATGTTGTTGTTGTTATCTAAAACTTGTATGCAGGTCAACATGCCACAAAGATTTCTTCGCGGTCGAGGCAAAGGACCAGTCACGGGTCACGATCACGAAGCCGGGCCTTCGCACAGGCGTACCCCATCCATTACCATGAGCACTAGTCCACAAGAGCCGTGGAGGCTCTATGTTGAACCCGGGAGACGGTCAGTTTCCCTCAGCTCTTCACCTTCTTACCAGCATTCCTTTGGGCCTCAATCGGAAAATGAGCCCAACGAGCAACCACCCTCTTTTATACCCTTGCAGAGATCCAACTCTCACCACTCCTTTGGTGACCCAACCCCAACCTTCCAGAGCCGGTTCAACCCGGCTAATATCTTTCCAGAACTCGTGGGTCCTAACCCACTAGGGCCTGAGGATCATTTCCCAGGTGACTACGCTGATGACATGGACGAAGACACGGACCCCGTGGAGCCCGCGTCTGGAACACCCAACCACCCGATGGAGATCTCTGACGGGTCATCTTTTCACGGATCGCCTTATCGCGGTCCGGACAGCTACGAGGAGAGATTCCGGAACATCGACTGGTATTTTACCCCCTCACACCACTCCTCTCCATATCAGCAGCAGCAGCAGCAACAACATCAACAGGATCCTTCTTAGGATTCTCGTTTTGTGGCAGTCACTCCGCCACCACCACCACCAGTGGAACAGCAGCCGCCTCCGGAGCCACCGAGGCGGAGGAGGTCAAACGCACGGATGTCCGTGCGAGGGGGTGTCCGCATCAGCACTCCCCAACCATCAAGTGGCAGCCATTATCCGCCACTCCAGGAGGAAGAAGAAGAACCACAGATGGGGGTTCCATCAAACCCCATTCCAGATGTCAACTCAGTGCCTGGGGCGCCTCCGTTGGGTTTTGACAACCCAATTCCTGCTTATTCCGTGGCATACAACCCGTTTGAAATGCCGGGCCACAACAACTTTAATTATGCGGAGGTCGATCCATATCAAGTAGCTCGGGACTAAAACGCTCTTCACCCTGAAGGGCCATACGGAGGACCATGGACCACTGGTTACCCAACTTACGGGTACCAGCATCCACCTATGTACCAGCCGCCGCAGCCACAGCTTATCCCGCCGGAGCGTCAGCAGGAGGTTCTTGATAGATTGAACCAGGTCGAACGAGAAGTTCGAGAAGACCGCAGAGAGCGGCAAGGCTTCTTCAAGGGTCTGTCAGACTTGCTAAAGGGGAAGTCCAAGAGGAGGGGTCACTAAAGACCTTGTTGTTTAATTGCTTAGTTGTAATCAGTCCCTGCGTGGACTTGTTGTTTCTGTATTCAGCTCCTGCGCGAGCTTGTCTTTTTGTATTCTGCCCCTGCGTGGGCATGTCTTTCAGTTAACCCCTGCGTGGGTTTGTTTGTTGTTTTGTCTGTTTATTTGTTTGTTGTATTTCGCCCCTGCGTGGGCATGTTATTTGTAGAAGTCCCGTTTAGGGCAAGTATTGTACTGTTGAATCTTTATTAGTGAAATGTTGCATTTAAATTTTCATGATTGTTGTTATAAATAAGTATATAAACTTAAAATAAAAAAGGTAAAAATGAAAATAACATTTCCTAAATTAAAGAAGACCTACCATTAATATAAAATGGCAAAATCTAAAAAGGGACAAGACCTAGCCACGTGTCATTTTAAGACAAGGCCAAGATGGTATCTCCATAATTAGCTTCAGGTCCATAATTAACGTCTCAACTTAGGATTGATCTGCGTTATAAAGAGAATCTAAGGGGTAAAACCTAGCCACGTGTCGTTGCAGACATGGCCAAAATGGTAGAACCTGTCTAGAAGATTCCAAATTCTGTTAACATCTGTAAGTATGTTAACATACTGGGCAAATTGTGACACAGTAAAAGTCACATAAGCCATTATTGAAAATTGGGTTAATTTAAAATTCCCTGTAAGTAAATATCCATTCCTTGGGAATGAAGTACCTACGGGTAACAATTAATGTCCTAGGGACTAAGAGACAGTTTGAGTCTGCAACTCACTGTCTAGAATAAGGTAATGAACTGTGATTCAGACCCTAATACCTCGATTCTGTAAGAATCCGAGTTATAAACTAACACTGTCCTTGTGACTAAGTTATATGTTAATTCTTAACTATAATATAGGATTATAATACAGATCCTGAATTAATATTTGATTATTAAATTAACCTGCAATGGCTATTTAAAACCATGGTTAATAAAATATATAAAATACTGTAATTAGCTGTTAAATAAAACCTTGCCCATTATTGTTTATATGTAGCAATTGAAGCTACATGGCGGGGTCGGATGAAGTGAATAGTCGTCCGGTGGAAAACCACGATAACGCAAAGATACAGTTAACTGGTGCGGAGTTGAAAGCACTGGTAGATGATGCGGTTACAAAGGCATTAGAAAGACAGTACAGTGAGTACAGCGGGACCCATAGTAGGACCCTGTCTACATCGCATATCAAATCCAAGACTCATTCGGAGTCTCACAGCAAGCCACCTTCTGTCCAACCAAAGTCTAAAAAGGAAGAATCTAAGAAGGATGACGATAGACATTCTTCGAATGAAAATGATAATCATTCCAAGAAGATCGTGCTTTATGATGCCTCGCGTGCCAAGGGTTGCACATACAAATACTTTGTGTCTTGTAAACCCCGGGATTTTACTGGGAGAAGGGGGCAGTGGACTGTATGACTTGGCTTGATGAAATGGAGACAGTAGTGGATATAAGTGGCTGTGCTGAAAGTGATATTGTGAAGTTTGTGACACAATCTTTTAAAGGTGATGCACTACAATGGTGGAAGTCGCCGATTCAAGCCACCGGGAAGATACCTCTATACAACATGTCTTGGGAACAATTTGTTGCCCTGATCAAGGAGAATTATTGTCCCCAACACGAGGTTGAAAGGATAGAATCTGATTTTCTGTCCTTAGTCATGAAGAACCTGGACTGCCAGGCGTACCTCACAACCTTCAACACCTTGTCAAGGCTAGTTCCCTATCTTGTAACACTTGAACCGAAGAGGATAGCCCGTTTCATTGGGGGTCTGGCCCCAGAAATTAAAGCGAGCATCAAGGCCTCTCGGCCCACTACGTTTCGATCAGTAGCTGATATATCTCTGTCCCTTACACAAGACGCAGTTAGACAGAGATCCCTGAGAGCTGCAGATGCCGAAAAACGAAAACGCGAAGATGATGGTTCGCGACGCTCAGATAAAAAGCGAAAGGGCAATGACGACCACAAGAAAGGGTCGGGATCCAGGAAGGGGGATCAACAGTCGAGTGAAAAGCCTAGGTGCAAAGTTTGTAAGAAGCACCATTTCGGGAAATGCAGGCAGGAGTCTAGATCCCAATCTCAGCAGAAACTGTGTGGGATTTGCAAGTCCCTGGATCATAAGGCATTAGATTGCAAGAAACTTAAGGATGCCACCTGCTACAATTGTAATGAGAAGGGACATATTAGACCCAACTGCCCGAAGCTTGCCAAGAAAGCAGAGGAGGGAAAGAAGACTAATGCAAGGGTCTTCCGCATGGATGCAAAGGAAGCTATTCAGGACGATAACGTCATAACAGGTACTTTTCTCATAAATAATGTCTACGCAAGAGTATTGTTTGACTCTGGGGCGGATAGATCCTTTGTAGATAATAAGTTCTGTGAACTGTTGAAATTACATGTTAAAGTTTTAAGTATGAAATATGAAGTGGAATTAGCTGATGGAACAGTAGAAACAGTTTCGACTGTATTAGATGGATGTGTCCTATCCATTAGGAACCACTCTTTTCCTTTGTCCTTGTTACCCTTTAAGCTAGCAGGCTTTGATGTAGTAATAGGAATGGATTGGTTATCGCGTAACCAAGCCCAGATAATGTGCAACAAGAAGCAGGTAGTAATCAAGACCCCATCTGGTGAGCCACTCACTATTCAGGGAGATACTCAACACGGAATACCAAAGCATATGGCCATGCTTAAGGCATCCGGATGCACGAGTAAGGGTTGTGTCATTTATATGGCACAAGTAACCATTGACGAGAAGAAGCCCAGGATCGAAGACATACCGGTCATTTCTGACTATCCCGAGGTTTTTCCGGAGGAACTACCTGGTTTGCCACCAGATAGGCAGGTGGAATTTAGAATTGACATCATCCCCGGAGCTGCACCAGTGGCCAGAGCACCATATAGATTAGCACCAACGGAGATGAAGGAATTAAGGACACAGCTAGATGATTTACTAGCTAAAGGTTTCATTAGACCTAGTTCATCTCCGTGGGGAGCACCAATTCTGTTCGTCAAAAAGAAGGATAGATCAATGCGTCTATGCATTGATTACCATGAGCTAAACAAGGTTACTATCAAGAACAGATATCCTTTGCCTAGAATCGACGATTTATTCGACCAGCTACAGGGAGCAAGTTACTTCTCCAAGATAGATCTCAGGTCAGGCTATCATCAACTGAAAGTCAAGGAGGAGGACATACATAAGACCGCGTTTAGGACTCGTTATGGTCATTACGAGTTCCTAGTGATGCCTTTTGGGCTCACTAACGCACCTGCCGCATTCATGGATCTCATGAATCGCGTATGCAAGCCTTATCTGGATAAATTTGTCATCGTCTTCATCGACGACATTCTCATCTATTCAAAGAACCAAGCTGACCATGAGAAGCATCTTCGGTGCATTCTTAAGCTGCTCCATCAAGAGAAGCTCTATGCCAAGTTTTCAAAGTGTGAATTTTGGCTTCGCGAAGTCTAGTTCCTTGGACATGTAGTGAGCGAACGTGGAATTCAAGTGGATCCCGCAAAAATAGAAGCTATTATGAACTGGCAAGAGCCAAAGACACCTTCAGAGATTCGTAGCTTCCTAGGTTTGGCTGGGTACTATAAGCGTTTTATTGAAAACTTCTCAAGAATTACTGCACCCTTGACGTCGTTAACACGTAAGAACATTAAGTTTAATTGGGGGCCCAAGCAGCAAGAATCTTTTGATATCTTGAAGCAGAAGTTGAGTAACGCACCAGTGCTGACTCTACCTGAAGGTATTGAAGAATTTGTGGTGTATTGTGATGCATCACACACCGGAATGGGTTGTGTGTTAATGCAAAAAGGCAAGGTCATAGCCTACGCTTCACGTCAATTAAAGGTGCACGAGAAGAATTACACCACCCATGACTTAGAGTTGGGTGTCGTTGTATTTGCACTTAAGCTTTGGAGGCATTACCTGTATGGGACGAAGTGTGTGATCTATTCCGACCATAAGAGCCTTCAACACCTATTCAATCAGAAGGATCTGAACATGAGGCAGCGACGATGGATGGAAACCTTGAACGATTATGATTGTGAAATAAGGTACCATCAAGGCAAGGCCAATGTAGTCGCAGATGCTTTGAGCAGGAAGGAAAGAGTGAAGCCGATAAGGATTAATGCCAAGAGCATTGAAATTAAGAGCAGTTTGAATGAAAGGTTGTTAGCTGCACAGAAGGAAGCTGTGTTGGAAGCTAACTATCCTGAGGAGAAATTAGGAGTAACTGAAGAACAGTTGTCCTACGACAAAGACGGAATGTTGAGGCTAAATGGACGAATATGGGTTCCTGTATATGGAGGACTTCGTGATGCTATCCTCAAGGAAGCCCACAGTTCCAAGTATTCAGTCCATCCTGGAGCTGATAAGATGTACCAGGATTTAAAGGCAAATTATTGGTGGATAGGCTTGAAAAAGTCTATAGCTGCTTATGTAGCTAAATGCTTGACGTGTGCTAAAGTCAAAGCTGAACATCAGAAGCCGTCGGGTTTGCTGCAACAGCCTGAAATTCCCACCTGGAAATGGGAAATGGTGACGATGGATTTCATCACCAAATTGCCTAAGACGCCGAAGGGAAATGATACTATATGGGTCATAGTTAATAGACTGACTAAGTCAGCACACTTCCTGCCCATTAAAGAAACCTTCAGCTCTGACATGCTAGCCCAACTGTACGTGGATAAGATTGTGGCCTTGCATGGCGTACCAGTATCTATTATCTCAGATCGGGATACTAGATATACATCTCATTTCTGGAAGAGTTTCCAACAGTCTCTGGGCACTAAATTGAATTTCAGTACGGCTTACCATCCTCAGACGGATGGGCAGAGTGAGCGTACTATTCAAACATTGGAGGACATGCTGCGTGCATGTGTAATTGATCTAGGAGGAAGTTGGGACAGGCATTTACCGTTGGTCGAGTTCTCCTACAATAATAGCTACCATACTAGCATTAAGGCTGCGCCTTTTGAGGCACTATATGGTAGAAAGTGCAGAACGCCCATTTGCTGGGCAGAAGTGAGAGATACGCAATTATCAGGTCCTGACTTAGTCTTCGAGACAACGGAAAAGATTGTCCAAATTCGTGACCGCCTGAAAGCCGCTCGAGACAGGCAGAAGAGCTATGCGGATGAAAGGCGAAAACCTCTCAAGTTTGAGGTCGGCGATAAAGTTTTGCTCAAAGTATCACCTTGGAAAGGGGTGATGCGATTTGGCAAGAAAGGTAAGTTAAGCCCAAGGTATATAGGACCATTCGAGATCATCGAATGTGTAGGATCAGTGGCTTACAAGTTAAACTTACCTGAAGAGCTCGATGGTATTCATAATGTATTTCACGTCTGCAATCTGAAGAAATGTCTGGCCGATGAATCGCTAGTCATACCACACACAGATGTGCATATAGGCGAGAGCTTAAAATTTGTGGAAAAACCTGTGTCGATCGAGGATCGACAGGTAAAGAAGCTTCGGAGAAAGCTTGTGCCAATTGTCAAGGTGAAATGGGACGCCCGCAAAGGTCCTGAATACACGTGGGAGCTAGAATCCTCAATGAAAGAGAAATACCCTCATCTATTTCCTTAAATCTCGAGGACGAGATTTCTTTTAAGGGGGTGAGGATGTAACACCTTGAAAATTTGTGTCCACTAAAGTATAAACACGTGTCATAAGCTCTGAACGTGAGAAAGAATACTTTGGAGGGACTAAAGTTGACAAAACAGGGAAACTATGTGAATATAAGGGTCCAAAGTGTTAACAATGGATAAATATATTCTAAAATAGCCCTACATAATGTTTTTACCTTCCAACGAATAAATCATGGATCATGCGAAGCGAAACATAAAGGAAAGTGAGGAATTACAAACTACAGGGGCTAAAAGTGTCAACATGTGCAAAGTATACCTCTGAGTGACCTTTTGGCAGACCCGAAGCTTTGTAATGGTAAAATATACTCACTAGAATATGTGGTTAAAATTTCATAAAGTTTCGTTATCGTATGAGAAAGTTATGATCAAATTCGTGTTCGAGGGGTTAAAAGCGTCAACTTTGAATTCTATGGCCTTATGAGTGGTTACAAGGTTAGTCAAGGACTTAACCAAGTTAGTAAATGTCCCAAGGCCCTTAAAAATCAAGTTTGGAGGCTGAAATGGCAATTTAGAAGCTCAAAACCACATTACAAAGGACCAGGGACCAAAAGTGCAAACTTTGAAACTTGTTTGGCAGGTTATACAGGTCAGGCGGCCCGCGTGAGAACCCCTGGTAACCCCAGGCGGGCCGCATCAGACTGCCAGCATCAGAATTCTTGGACAGATGCTTGTAAAAGCTGTGTAACCGACTTAAGGGGCTTGTTTTACATACCATGGGCTGCCCCAACCAGTTTTCATGCATTAGGGACATGTGGGATGATCTTACAACAAGTGTAGACTTGATTGGCAACATCCTAGGAGATCAATTTCACTATATAAGGCACTTGAAGTTGTAACCATTTGATCACCCACTTTCAAAAGTTCACAAGTGCACTCCTGGAGTTCTCTGGACAGCAAGCACTCTTCCTTAGGCTCTCTAATCTCAATTAGGACTCTTGTAAGTGTCCTTAACCCTTCCTAATTCGTTTTAGCTTAGTTAATTAGCTAAAAGTCAAACCGTCGTAATTGAGGTTTGACTTCGTGATTAATTAAAATGTACTCTGTCAAATCACGAATTAAAAGTACCTTTAAGTAGGTAATTATGTGGGTAACAAACCCTTAAAAGGGTATTTCCAGATTCTCACTCTAACTATGTTAATTGTCGAGTCAAAGCTTATTATAAAAAGTCAACAGAAAGGTTATTTGCGAATTAATACATAATTAGCAATGTAGGATGCATGCAACCTGTTTAATCATTAAAATAACTTGGTAATTAATGTAAGAACATGTTCCAACATGTTCAACTCGACAATTTTCAGTTTAGGCTCGGTTTGGAACCGAAAGTCGCAAAGTTTGACTTCTTCTTTGACTTTCAGTTCTGACCCGTTTAAGCCAAGATTAGGATTGCCTTAGAGCTTCTTTTGAACCTATTTACATGTTAGTATAACTCTCTGAGATTATACAACTTGGTTCATTAGATATCCTTTTCACATGCATGTTTCCGTTAATCGCTTATATGTTGACCATTATGCCCATTTGACCTTAAAACGTGATTTTTGAAAATGTAAAAGGGTAGGCACCTTAGCTACTGATTTATAAACTTGCACCCAAAATTTGAAGTCAGTTTGAGGTCTAGATTAAGAGTTATGCTCAATAGCGTAATTAAGAGCTTCTTTAATAATTAAATGGCGTAAATTACGTATAGCCTATCAAAACCCAAATTTTTATACCAAACTTTTTACCCACTGTTATAAAGTAATATTTTGGGATTTTTGGAGATTTTTATTTATTTTTAGGCTGAGCATAACTTAGGGTTCTAAGATTTATTCGGTTTATGCCGGTTTTGCCCTTTTTAGCCATAAAATGAGTTTTACAAATCCTTTTGACCTCAAACCAATTTCTACTGATTTGTTATGAAAAATAAATTATTTTGAGCCTTCTGGAATGTTAAAAATATCAGCTTTTTACAGAAAACCCGGAAATGGCTCCAAATCGCCTTTTTTGGCATTTTTAACGCATAAGTGTGCACTAGAACCTTATTAAGCATAAGGGTTTGAACCTACTGATGTAATTAGTATATTTTTATATTTTAAACAGTAGGCAAATGTTTTGAACTCAGAATTCCAGAATTGACCTTTTAGGCACATGTGAAATTACCAAAATGCCCCTGCGGTGCATAATAAGGTTAAAGATAATAAATTTCACATAAATTTGATACCCTACTGTTATAACTTAGTAAATTAAGTATATTTACTAATTTAATCAGACCTGTAACTCAGGTTATCATTTTAACCCCTTTTACACCTTATAAAATGACCAAAACGCCCTTTTGAGGCATAGTTTTGGTTTATAATCATTTGGGGCATAATGAAAGGTATCATTCTGATATCACAACATATTTTAAGCATATTGACTTCAGAAACTTGTATCTGACTCTTATGGTTACTCGTTACGCATTATACGCGTTCGGATCGGCTTATGTGACTAGTTTGACCATTTTAGCCGAAACGGGTCAAACCATATCTTTTTGGTCTCAAAATCCAGAATGTGATTATGTTACCCATATAAAACAAGTGTGCAAGCTTGTTGGGACAAAACCACATTCTAAAACGGTCTTCACCTTATTGTGCGTTTAAAACCGTAATCTTTATATAAAACTAACCGGTCTAAGCTTAAGACCCGTTAGGATTCTAATAGGTTATTAAAACCTTAATTTCCAGATCTAGGAGCCCAGTAAAAGCTACTTGCACTCGTTATATTTGGTTTATACTTGCTCAGGTAAATACGTTTAACTTATTTTCCCTATACGGGCTTGGGGTACGGTATATAAAATACCGCTTGGTCGGGGAATTGACCTTAACCGGTCTTGGTTATGTGCAGTCAAATTAACCCGTTTGAAAATGCTGTTTTGTTTGTTTACCGCCTTTGGGGGCTTAATGACCATGTCCCAGATATCCTTGGCATCATTCAAAGAATGGCCACGACCTTAGCACTCGGGTGTAGGCGTACACCCGTAGTGTTGTACAACATGTATAATCGTCGGTACGAGAGAAGTCTCGTGGCGGAATTATATTAAGTGGTGTGTCTATTAATCTTTAACCCGGCATGACCCGGGCTACCGAACGCAGAACGAACATGTAATTCTTTTACAAGATTATTAAGCAAATAATTATCCCAAGTTATAAAAAGTTTTATGCCACGAGCATTTAAATCAATTTTAAACATTTTCAAAATGAGTCAGTTGAATTGTATTTACTAGTGTAAACTGACGTATTTTCCAAAAAGACTAAGTGCAGGTACTACGCGTAATAGGCTGGTCACTCCTTAAGCATCCATAGAAGTCTCGCAAGCTTAGGATGCATGAAGTCTGTTGAAATGAAGTTTCCTTTTTATTTGATTCTGCCTGTGGATTCTATTTCGACATTTTGTGATACTCGAATATTACAATAATTTAAGTTTAAATGAATCTATCTTTGCTTCCGCTGTGCATTATAATTTGTGTTGTTTGACTATGATGATATCAACTACGTCACGATAATCCCCTACCGGGCCCACCGGTGACTCGTGGAAATTAGGGGTGTGACACAGCCGAACACTAAACCAAATTGGAACACCAAACCACAAGCTCGCCACCACCAGTCACGTGATACCACTGTAGGTCCCCTTGATTCGTATGGATCGTCACAGAATTGTTTATCTAACCTAGAGTGCGGAATCCTCTAGATCAGATTTGTTACAGAAACGAGTAGAAACAGAAATTTCAATTAAACAGATCTTCTATTGATTATCAAAACAATCAGTTTTACAATCAATTCAAGACCTCACAACCTCACAGCCAATATCTGTGATCTTGCTCTAGAACCCCAATTTCATTTTTTTTCTCTCTCTCTAGACTTTCTCTCTCTAAAACTAACAACTAAAACCCTAATCACAAAACATGTTGTAACACCTCGAAATTTTGTGTCCAATAATGTGTTGACACGTGTCATGAGTTTACACGTGGTATTAAATACTAAATAAAGGACTAAAGTTGACAAACCATGAGAGTATGTAAATTCGAGGGTTAAAAATGTCAACGAGGGGTAAATACACTGTATAGTAACCCTAAATGATGTTCGTACCTTCAAACGAATAAATCATGGATCGTACGGAGCGAAATGCGAAAGAAAGTGAGAGATTACAAACTACAGGGGTCAAATCTGTCAACATGTTTAATTTATACCTCTGAGTGACCCTTTGACAAACCCGACACTTTGTAACAGCAAAATACGCTCACTAGAATATACGATATAAATTTCGCGAAGTTCCGTTTTAAAACGAGAGAGTTATGATCAAATTCGTATGTGAGGGGTTAAAAGCGTCAACAATAAAAGTTAAGGCTTTTCGGATAGTAATTAAACTAACCGGGGACTTAACAATGCGGGTAATAGTCACGAGGCCCTTATTCGTAAATAATCGAGGGCCAAATCGCAAAGTTACCCCTTCGAAACCGAAAGGTCAGGTTAATGATTACAAAAGATATGAAAATCTTGAAAATCAAGTCTAATGCGGGCCGCGTTAAAGATATGCATGATTTAATGCGGGCCGCGCGCCACCTGCAGATTCGTTTTCTGACTTAAGGATTCAGGCGGCCCGCATCCATGTTGCCTGATCTCTAATGCAGGCCGCGTGAGAGTCCCAGATGCAGAAAACATGGGCAGATTCACTGTTTGAGCTTGTGAACGATCTTGGATGCATTAATTGAAGCATGGGCGCCCCCTACATGTCCCCTAGCACTCAGGGACACCTGCTGATCATCCATGAACAATTGTAGGATGAGTTGTAATGATCTTGTGCATCATTTTTCACTATAAAAGGCAATGTGATGCACCAATGTTCAACACACCTCAAACCTGCCTTCTAGTTCACTTCTGGAGCTCTAAAGCATTCTTCTAACATCTTTGGTCGTGCACCAAGCTTCTGTAAGTGTGCCACCCTTTTGTGGCTTAGTTTTTGTATAGTTTAGCTTAAAAGTCAATCCGTCGTAATTAATGATTGACTTTGCGATAAATCACAAATGGTCTAGTGGTTTGTCGAATCAAAGGTAGTTATATGTTGGTAATCATGTGGGCTTTAAACCCCTAAAAGGGCACCCTCTGATTCCCACTCTAACTAGTCCGAATGTCGAGTCAAACGTGCTTAGAAAAAGTCAACAGAAATGCTATTTTGCGATTTTATGCATAATCAGTAATGTAGATGGTGTGTAACTTGTTTTAACACTCATAAAGCATGATAATAAGTATATTAACTAGTCTAAGCTTGTTTGATCCGACCATTTACTGTTTTGACCCGGTTCGGGGCCGAAAGTCGCAAAACTTTGACTTTTGCTTTGACTTCAGTTCTGACCCGTTAAAGTAGGATTTAGATATGCCTTAGGACTCTCTTAGGACCAGGTTACATGATGGTATAAACCTCTGTGACCGGTTCGTTGTTTGTCCGAGTCTTTTACACATTTCCGTTAAATGCTTAAAAGTTGACCGTAACGCCCTTTTTAATTTAAAACGAGAACTTCGGACATGTGAAAGGACCATAACCTTAGTTACTGATTTCTAAGCATATACCTAAAATTTCACATCAATCCGAGGTCCAGAATAGGAGTTATGCTAAATAGCGCAAATTACGGAAACTTTAGTAATTAAATAGCGCAATTAGCATAACGCCTATCTAAACCCAGATTTCGACACCAAACCTTTTACACACTGATGTAAAATAATATTTTGGGATTTTTAAAGATTGTTAATTATTTTTAACCTGCTCATAACCTGCGGTTATGGCATCGGCTCGGTAAATACCGAATATACCCTTTTCGGACATAACTTGAGTTCTACAAGGTCTTTTGACCCGATTCCAGTTGCTACTGATTTTAAATAATAAATAGAGTATTTTGAACTTTATAAACTATTCGGAAAACTCATATTTCCTGTAGGACTCAGAAACCTCTTTTATAAATCTTTAAAATGACCGAAATACCCCTACGGGGCATAAAATGGATTTAAACTCGTTACGGGCGTTATGGAAGGTATCCTACTGAAACCAGTGTAGGACTCTTACGGTTACCCGTTGCGCCTTTTGCGCGCACGGTTCGGCTTATGTAACTAGTTTACATAAACTAGCCGAAACGGGTCAAACCATATTGTTTTGACCCCAAAATCCAGAGTGTGGTTATTATACCCATATAAAACAAGTCTTCAAACTTGTTGGGTCCAAATCACATTCCATTCCCGGTTTTCGCCTTTCACGCGGTTAAACCGTAACTGTCCTTTGAAACTGACCGGTCTAAGCTACGGCTAAATTAAAGACCCGTTAGGATTCTAATAGGTTATTTTAAACCTTCGTTCCAGAATAGGAGACCAGTAAAAGCTATTTGCAATTTATTCGATTAAGGATTTATACTTGCAAAGGTAAATACTTTTAACTTATTTTCTGTTATACGGGCTTGGGTTACGGTATTTAAAATACCGCTTGGTCGGGCAATTGACCCCAACTCATTAGTAGTTGGGTATTATCAATGTGACCCGTTTAAAAATTGTTTTGTTGGCTTTACGCCTTTGGGAGCTTAATGACCATGTCCCGGATATCCTTGGCAGCATTTTACGAAATGGCCACGACCTTAACATCCGGGTGTAGGCGTACACCCGGCATTATGTCCATGATTAAAAAGGTATAGCCGTTGGTTTTCCCGCCACGGTTTTATGCTATGTGGTGTGTCTATTAAACTTTAACCCGGCACGACCCGGGCGACCGAACGCATAGTAAACCTGTAATTCTTTACAAGATTTAATTATAAATTATCCCAAGTTATAAAGAGTTTGTGCCTTGTGCATTCAAATCAATTTTATTAAACATTTTACCAAAGTGTCAGTTGAATGTATTTACCAGTGTAAACTGACGTATTTTCCCAAAAAGACTAAATGCAGGTACTAAGCGTAATTGGCTGGATATTTCTCCTTAGCATCAATAAAGAGTCTCGCAAGCTTAAGATGCCTACGTCTGTTGAACAATTATTTTTATCTTATTATTGATCCCCTGTGGATTTTATTTCAACAATGGTGATACTTTGATATTACATCAAATGTTGAAATATATTTATCTTTATGCTTCCGCTGTGCATTCATATAATTGTGTGGTTTGACTACATTGTTGCCAACTACGTCACGGTAATCCCCCACCGGGCCCACCGGTGAGACACGTGGAAATCGGGGTGTGACAGGTTGGTATCAGAGCCAACGTTGAGTGAATTAAACACTATCCTTATGTGTTTAATCTCAATGACACAATTGCACATACTTGAGTCTAGACAAGAACATAGGACAAACTCGAATTGTTATTCCAGTTTGTCTTTTTATTGTTTATTGTGATTTAAAAGTTTTGAAAGCAGGAAATATGCCACCAGCAATTAGAAGAGGAAGAGGAGGAAGAAGCAAAGGGCCGATCACTACTCACAATGATCACGAGGCCGGACCTTCGAACATGTGAGCTCCTTCGAGTACAAGGAGTGAGGAACCACAGAGACGTAGAAGGAACCTCTTCGAACCTGCAAGACATTCCACCTCGCACAGTTCGACACCTTCATACCGTCATTCTTTTGGTCCAAACTCAGAAAATGAACCCAATAACCCTCAACCATCCTTTATACCTCTCCAGCGTTCAGCTTCACATCGTTCTTTTGGCGATCCATCTCCTTTCTTCCGAGGATAGTTCAACCCGGCGGATTATGTCCAAGAGCCGATAGGCTATAACCCTTTAGGACCAGAGGATCACTTTTCCGAAGATAATGCGGTAGATATGGATGAGGATACAGATCCCGTCGAGCCTGCAAGAGGTACTCCCAACCATCCAATCGAGATCTCTGATGGGTCATCCTTCCATGGAACACCCTATCAAGGTCCCGACAGTTACCAGGCGAGGTTTGACCAATGTAATTGGTACTTCACACCTTCACATCATTTCTCGCCTCATGACCAACAACAAAAACAGGATCCTTCTGAGGATTCGCGTTTCGTGGCAGTTACGCCACCACCTCCTCCGCCGCCAGTTCAACCAGTACTTCCAGATCCGCCAAGGCGTAGGAGATCAGGCGCGCGGATGTCCACCCGAGGAGGGGAATTCCATTTCAGCACCCCTCGCCACTCGAGTGCGAGTCACTTTCCGTCAGTGCCTGAAGAACCACAATTAGGGGAACCTTCGGGTCACCCTGCAGAGGTGAATTCTGCACCAGTTGCACCACCTCCGCCACCTTTCGGCTATGATAACCCTATACCAGCGTACGGCGGTTCCACCGCATATAATCCGTTTGAGCAGCCGACTCACACGCACTACAACTATAACTATGATGCCGATCCATACGTGGTAGCGGCAAATTACAATGCCCTCCATGGAACCTCTTGGAGACCAGATTACTCGCTCATGGGTATCCAATACCTCCTAGACCTCCGGTTCAGCAACCGTCGCAACAGCCACGTTTTTCTCCACCGGAGCAAGAAGAAATCCTCCACCGTCTAAACCGAGTGGAACGAGACTTCGAACAAGAGCGTAAAAGTAATCGTGGATTCCTTAAAGGCCTAGCAAACCTACTAAAAGGGAGAAAGAAACGAGATCATTAGTCTCCTTATGTATTGTTGTATTTACTATTACAATTTAGTCCCTGCGTGGACATTTACCGTGTTTAGTCCCTGCGTGGACAATTGCATTTCAGTCCCTGCGTGGACTTATCTTTTAATCCCTGCGCGGACATCTATCTTTGTATTTTGTCCCTGCGTGGACTTGTTTTCTACAAACCTCTGCGTAGGTATTCACTTATCTAAAAAGTCCCGTTTAGGGCAGCGTGTAATCCTTATTATGATTAATGGAATGTTAAATTATAAATTTCATTTTTGTTATTATTATTATATGAAATAAATCAAAAATCATTCCTTTTAAATTGATCTGCCTAAATAAAGAATCTTAATGGTGAAACCTAGCCAGGTGTCATTATAAGACCCGGCCAAGATGGTAAGACCTGATTAAAAGATTCAGATTTCCAGTTAACCTCTGTAAACATGTTAACGTTCTTGGCAGATGTGATTCGTTAAAATCGCACGCGTCATTTTTATATGAGAATCCTTCTAAGGATTCCAAAGCCCAAATTAATGATTATTAAATCAAGGGTTAAATCGTCAATAAAGATGATCGTTTATTAAACATCCATTAGCGGTGTAGTGCCTACGGGCCAAACCTATTAAACATCCATTAGTGATGTAATGCCTACGGGCCATATTTATTGTCATATAAGACAAAAGACAGTTGTAGTCTATGACTCCCTGTCCGAAAAGGTAAAAGGACTACGGTTCAAACCTTCATGCCTTGATTCTCTGTAATCCCGGCTTATATTATAAAAACGTCCTTGTGACTAGGCTTTTGTGCCACTAACAATATTGTTTGTAATTAGGATAAGTTATAATCAAATCCTAAATAAAAATAAGTAACAAATTAACCAGATATGGTCTATGTTTACCATGGTTAATGAATTGCCATAAAAGACAATTCCATAATAAACTCCTAAATAAAACTTTGTCATTATCTTCTGTAGCAGATTCAAGTTACAATGGCTGATCCAAATGAGGTGAATAGTCATTTGAAAGAAGATGAATATGATAACGCCCAGGTTCAATTGATCAGCGCTGAATTAAAAGCTCTTGTCGACGGTGCTGTTAAGGCAGCCTTGGATCGACAATACGAAGAGTACACCGAGTCCCGGAGCAGAACCATATCTAAACCACACTCAAAGCCGAAAACCCACTCAAAATCTCACAGCAAACCACCCTCGACTCCGTCTAAGCCAAAAAGGGACGATGATAAGCACTCATCTAATGAAAACAGTGTCCGTCCTAAGGAAAAAGTGTTTACTGATGCATCTCGCGCCAGAGGTTGCACCTATAAATATTTCGTATCTTGCAAACCCCGAGATTTCACTGGGGAAAAGGGCGCGGTAGATTGCATGACGTGGTTAGACGAGATGGACACTGTGGTGGACATCAGTGGTTGTGCAGAGAAAGATGTGGTGAAGTTTGTTTCACAGTCATTCAAGGGTGAAGCCCTTGCATGGTGGAGATCCCTGGTTCAGGCCTCGGGGAAGGCTGTTTTGTACAGCATGATGTGGGAGGAATTCATTTCTCTCATCAAGGAAAATTACTGCCCTCAACATGAGGTTGAAAAGATAGAGTCTGATTTTCTATCATTGGTTATGACAAACCTTGACTGTCAAGCTTACCTTACGAGCTTCAACACAATGTCCCGGTTGGTTCCGTATCTGGTAACCCCGGAACCAAAGAGAATAGCTCGTTTTATCGGTGGTTTAGCCCCCAAGATAAAGGCAAGCGTAAAGGCCTCTTGGCCAGCTACCTTTAGATCTGTAGCTGACATTTCTTTGTCCCTCACTCTGGATGCGGTCAGACAAAGATCGCTGAGGAACAAAGAAGCTGAGGAGAGAAAACGTGAAGACGATACTTCACGAAGGTCGAGCAAGAAACACCGTGGAAACGGTGACAACAAGAAAGGGTCTGAGTCAAGGAGAGATGGGCAACAATCTGGTGAGAAGCCCAAGTGCAAGATTTGCAAGAAACAACACTTTGGAAAGTGTGGACTCGAATCGAACTCGCAGACTCAGTCAAAGTCATTTGCTTGCGGGATATGCAAGTCCAAGGACCACAAGACCTTGGATTGCAAAAAGCTGAAGGATGCAACTTGCTACAGTTGCAACGAGAAGGGGCACATTAAAACCAACTGCCCTAAATACGCCAAGAAGCCTGAAGAGACCAAGAAGACTAATGCAAGAGTCTTCAGGATGGATGCGAAAGAAGCAGTGCTAGACGATAATGTGATCACAGGTACCTTCCTCGTAAATGATGTCTTTGCAAGAGTACTTTTTGATTCAGGCACTGATAAGTCTTTCGTAGATCATAAATTTTGCAAATTGCTGAATATGCCTGTCAAAACCTTAAATGTGAATTATGAGGTAGAGCTAGCAGATGGCACCATAGAAACCGTCTCCGCTGTGTTAGGTGGATGTGTGATATCCATTAAGAACCACTCTTTTCCCCTATCTCTACTCCCCTTTAAATTGGCCGGTTTTGACATAGTATTGGGTATGGACTGGTTATCTCACAACCAGGCCCAAATCGTCTGCAACAGAAAGCAAGTGATGATAAAGACTCCGTCTGGTGAATCGCTTACCATTCGGGGAGATACCCAATATGGACTGCCTGAGCAAGTGACTATGCTCAAGGCTTCAAAATGTTTAAAGAAAGGTTGTGTCATCTACATGGCACAAGTGATTATTGGTGAGCCTAAACCGAAGATAGAAGACATTCCCGTCATTTCTGAATACCCAGAAGTTTTCCCTGAAGATCTACCTGGTTTGCCACCAGATAGGCAAGTGGAATTCAGGATCGATATCATCCCTGGGACAGCACCTGTTGCTAGAGTACCTTACAGGTTAGCACCAACCGAAATGAAGGAGTTAAGGACACAACTGGATGAACTGCTAGCTAAAGGTTTCATTAAACCTAGTTCATCTCCTTGGGGAGCACCAGTCCTGTTTGTCAAAAAGAAGGATGGATCGATGCGTCTGTGCATCGATTATGGCGAGCTTAACAAAGTCACGATAAAGAATAGGTATCCTTTGCCGAGGATCGACGATTTGTTCGATCAGTTACAAGGGGCAAGTTATTTCTCGAAGATTGACTTGAGGTCAGGCTACCATCAACTGAAGGTCAGAGATGAAGACGTACATAAAACCGTATTTAGGACTCGTTATGGTCATTATGAGTTCCTAGTGATGCCTTTTGGGCTCACTAATGCACCGGCCGCATTCATGGATCTCATGAATCGTGTTTGCAAGCCGTACTTAGACAAATTCGTCATCGTATTCATCAACAATATTCTTATCTACTCAGAGAACCAAGCTGACCATGAGAAACACCTTCGCTGTATTCTCAAACTCCTGCATCATGAGAAACTCTATGCCAAATTCTCTGAGTGCGAATTCTGGCATCGAGGTGTCCAATTCCTTGGACATGTTGTCAGCGAGCGTGGTATCCAAGTGGATCCCGCTAAAGTGGAAGCTGTCATGAATTGGCAAGAGCCAAAGACGCCCACAGAGATTCGTAGTTTCCTGGGGCTAGCAGGATATTACAGGCGCTTCATCGAAAATTTTTCAAGCATTGCTGCGCCCCTAACTTCCTTGACCAAGAAGAAAGTAAAGTTCGTTTGGGGCCCTAAGCAGCAAGAGTCCTTTGATATTCTGAAGCAAAAGTTGAGCAACGCTCCTGTATTGACATTGCCTGAAGGTACCGAGGAGTTCGTAGTTTACTGCGATGCATCACACACTGGCATGGGATGTGTGCTTATGCAGAAAGGCAAGGTTATTGCCTATGCTTCAAGATAGTTAAAGGTGCATGAAAAGAATTACACCACCCATGACTTGGAGTTGGGTGCCGTTGTGTTCGCACTAAAACTGTGGAGGCATTATCTGTATGGTATCAAGTTTGTGATCTATTCTGATCATAAGAGCCTTCAACATCTGTTTTAATCAGAAGGATTTAAACATGAGGCAGCGCCGTTGGATGGAGACACTAAATGATTATGATTGTGAAATCAGATACCATCTCGGCAAGGTGAATGTAGTCGCTGATGCCTTGAGTCGAAAGGAAAGGGTGAAACCCATCCGAATCAATGCCAAGAGCATTGAAGTGAAGAATAATTTGATTGAAAGATTGTTAGCTGCACAGAGGGAAGCTGTGTTGGAAGCTAACTATCCTAAAGAGAAGCTAGGAGTAACTGAGGAGCAGTTAACTCTTAGCAAGGACGGAATTTTACGATTAAATGGACGAATATGGGTTCCAATTTATGGAGGACTACGAGATGTTATCCTCCAGGAAGCCCATAGTTCCAAATATTATGTTCACCCTGGAGCTGATAAGATGTATCAGGATCTAAAGGCAAATTATTGGTGGATAGGCTTGAAAAAGTCTGTAGCCACTCATGTAGCTAAATGCTTGACTTGTGCGCAAGTCAAAGCTGAGCATCAAAAGCCGTCTGGCTTGCTACAACAGCCTGAACTTCCCGAGTGGAAATGGGAAATGGTAACTATGTATTTTATTACCAAGTTACCCAAGACGAGGAAAGGAAATGATACAATATGGGTAATAGTTGATAGACTGACTAAGTCAGCACATTTCTTACCCATCAAGGAGACTTATAGCTCCGACATGTTGGCCCAGTTATACGTTGACAAGATTGTAGCCTTACATGGCATACCTGTGTCTATTATCTCTGACAGAGATACTAGATACACGTCACATTTTTGGAAAAGTTTCTAGCAATCTTTGGGCACACGTTTGAATTTTAGTACGGCTTACCATCCTCAGACAGACGGTCAGAGTGAGCGTACTATTCAGACGTTGGAAGACATGCTACGTGCATGTGCGATCGATTTGGGTGGTAGTTGGGATAAGAACCTACCATTAATCGAATTCTCCTACAACAATAGCTACCATACCAGCATTAAGGCTGCGCCCTTCGAGGCATTATACGGTAGAAAGTGTAGATCGCCCGTGTGTTGGGCGGAAGTTGGAGATGTCCAATTATCAGGACCAGAGATAGTCTTCGAAACGGCGGACAAGATTGTCCAGATTCGAGATCGTCTCAAGGCTGCCCGAGATAGGCAGAAAAGTTACGCAGATCCGAAGCGTAAAGATTTTCACTTCGAAGTAAGTGATAAAGTGTTGCTCAAAGTATCACCCTGGAAGGGAGTGATGCGTTTTGGTAAGAAAGGCAAGCTAAGCCCGAGATACATAGGACCTTTCGAAGTTATCGAACGTGTCGGGTCAGTTGCCTATAAGTTAAACTTACCTGAAGAGCTAAGTGGTATCCACAATGCGTTCCACATATGTAACTTAAAGAAGTGTTTCGCTGACGAATCACTGGTTATACCGCATACGGATGTACACATTGACGAGAGCTTAAAGTTCATTGAAAAACCTGTGTCGATTGAAGATCGACAGGTAAAGAAGCTTCGAAGGAAGCTTGTGCCTATTGTAAAGGTCAAATGGGATGCCCGTAGAGGTCCCGAATTCATGTGGGAGGTTGAATCCATGATGAAAGAAAAATACCCTTATTTGTTTCAGTAAATCTCGGGTCGAGATTTATTTTAAGGGGGTGAGGATGTAACACCTCGAAATTTTGTGTCCAATAATGTGTTACACGTGTCATGAGTTTACACGTGGTATTAAATACTAAATAAAGGACTAAATTTGACAAACCTTGAGAGTATGTAAATTCGAGGGTTAAAAATGTCAACGAGGGGTAAATACACTGTATAGTAACCCTAAATGATGTTCGTACCTTCAAACGAATAAATCATGGATCATACGGAGCGAAATGCGGAAGAAAGTGAGAGATTACAAACTACAGGGGTCAAATGTGTCAACATGTTTAATTTATACCTCTGAGTGACCCTTTGACAAACCCGACACTTTGTAACAGTAAAATACGCTCACTAGAATATACGATATAAATTTCGCGAAGTTCCGTTTTAAGACGAGAAAGTTATGATCAAATTCGTATGTGAGGGGTTAAAAGCGTCAACAATAAAAGTTAAGGCTTTTCGGATAGTAATTAAACTAACCGGGGACATAACAATGCGGGTAATAGTCATGAGGCCCTTATTCGCAAATAATCGAGGGCCAAATCGCAAAGTTACCCCTTCGAAACCGAAAGGTCAGGTTAATGATTACAAAAGATATGAAAATCTTGAAATCAAGTCTAATGCGGGCCGCGTTAAAGATATGCATGATTTAATGCGGGCCGCGTGCCACCTGCAGATTCGTTTTCTGACTTAAGGATTCAGGCGGCCCGCGTCCATGTTGCCTGATCTCTAATGCGGGCCGCGTGAGAGTCCCAGATGCAGAAAACATGGGCAGATTCACTGTTTGAGCTTGTGAACGATCTTGGATGCATTAATTGAAGCATGGGCGCTCCCTACATGTCCCCTAGCACTCAGGGACACCTGCTGATCATCCATGAACAATTGTAGGATGAGTTGTAATGATCTTGTGCATCATTTTTCACTATAAAAGGCAATGTGATGCACCAATGTTCAACACACCTCAAACCTGCCTTCTAGTTCACTTCTGGAGCTCTAAAGCATTCTTCTAACATCTTTGGTCGTGCACCAAGCTTCTGTAAGTGTGCCTACCCTTTTGTGGCTTAGTTTTTGCATAGTTTAGCTTAAAAGTCAATCCGTCGTAATTAACGATTGACTTTGCGATAAATCACAAATGGTCCAGCGGTTTGTCGAATCAAAGGTAGTTATATGTTGGTAATCATGTGGGCTTTAAACCCCTAAAAGGGCACCCTCTGATTCCCATTCTAACTAGTCCGAATGTCGAGTCAAACGTGCTTAGAAAAAGTCAACAGAAATGCTATTTTGTGATTTTATGCATAATCAGTAATGTAGATGGTGTGTAACTTGTTTTAACACTCATAAAGCATGATAATAAGTAT
Source organism: Helianthus annuus (assembly GCF_002127325.2). Lineage (NCBI taxonomy): Eukaryota > Viridiplantae > Streptophyta > Magnoliopsida > Asterales > Asteraceae > Helianthus > Helianthus annuus. The sequence goes on along the minus strand of NC_035438.2, from coordinate 97,421,448 downwards.
ATTAACTAGTCTAAGCTTGTTTGATCCGACCATTTACTGTTTTGACCCGGTTCGGAGCCGAAAGTCGCAAAACTTTGACTTTTGCTTTGACTTCAGTTCTGACCCGTTAAAGTAGGATTTAGATATGCCTTAGGACTCTCTTAGGACCAGGTTACATGATGGTATAAACCTCTGTGACCGGTTCGTTGTTTGTCCGAGTCTTTTACACATTTCCGTTAAATGCTTAAAAGTTGACCGTAACGCCCTTTTTAAATTAAAACGAGAATTTCGGACATGTGAAAGGACCATAACCTTAGTTACTGATTTCTAAGCATGTCCCCAAAATTTCACGTCAATCCGAGGTCCAGAATAGGAGTTATGCTAAATAGCGCAAATTACGGAAACTTTAGTAATTAAATAGCACAATTAGCATAACGCCTATCTAAACCCAGATTTCGACACCAAATGTCACACCCCAATTTCCACGTGTATCACCGGTGGGCCCGGTGGGGGATTACCGTGACGTAGTTGGCAACAATATAGTCAAACCACAATATATGAATGCACAGCGGAAGCATAAAGATAAATATAATTCAACCATTTACTGTAATATCAATGTATCACAAGTAGTTGAATAGTATCCACAGGATGGATCAAAATAAATAAAAATGTAGTTCAACAGATAAGACATCAAGCTTGCGAGACTTCTTAATGATGCTAGGGAGCTAATGCCAGCCAATTACGTGTAGTACCTGCACTTAATCTTTTTGGGAAAATACGTCAGTTTACACTGGTAAATACGTTCAACCGACTCTTTTGTAAATGTTTAATAAAATTGATTTGAATGCACGAGGCACAAATTCTTTTATAACTTGGGAGAATTATTTAAAATTATAATCTTGTGAACGAATTACATGTTCCTTCTTTGCGTTCAGTAGCCCGGATCGTGCCGGGTTAAAGATCAATAGACACACCACATTTGCGTAAAACTGAGGCGGGTAAACCATCGGCTACGTCTTTTAATAGTATAGACATCAACCGGGTGTACGCCTACACCCGGGTGTCGAGATCGTGGCCATTTCGTAAAATGATGCCAAGGATATCCGGGACATGGTCATTAACCCCCCAAAGGCTTTTAAGTAACAAGACTGTTTAAATGAGCCGATCAAACTATTCAATTAACCACCTAAGCGATGGAATTATTTGATGCTCAATCAAGCGGTATTTTATATACCGTAACCCAAGCCCGTATAAGGGAAAATAAGTTAAAAGTATTTACCTTTGCAATGTATATTCCTTAATCAATTAAGTCACTGATATCTTTTACTGGGGCTCCTTATTCTGGAACGAAGGTTTTAAAATAACCTATTAGAATCCTAACGGGTCTTTATATTAGCCGTAGCCTAGACCGGTTAGTTTCGAGGGATAAATACGGTTTAATCGCGTGAAAGGCGAAAACCGAGAATGGAATGTGATTCTGACCCAACAAGTTCGGAGACTTGTTTTATATGGGTTTAATATTCACACTCTGGATTTTGGGGTCAAAATGATATGGTTTGACCCGTATCGGCTAATTTATGTAAACTTAGTTACATAAGCCGAACCGTACGCGCAATAGGCGCAACGGGTAACCGTTGGAGTCCTACACTGTTTTCCTAAGTCAATATACTTTAAAGAGGTTGTGGTATCAGTAGGATACCTTCCATAATGCCCGTAACGAGTTTTAGTTCATTATTCGCCCCGTAGGGGTTTTCCGGTCATTTTAAAGACTTTTAAAGGGTTTTCTGAGTTCTACAGGAAACCTGAGTTTCCCGATCAGTTTGATAAGTCTAAAATACCTTATTTATTATTTAAAATCAGTAGCAACTGGAATCGGGTCAAAAGACCTTGTAGAACTCAAGTTTTAGCCGAAAAGGGCATATTCGGTATTTACCGAACCGTAGCCATAACCGCAGGTTATGAGCAGGTTAAAATTAATTAAAAATCTTTAAAAATCCAAAAATATTATTTTAATACAGTGGGTAAAAGTTTTGGTGATGAAATCTTGGTTTAGGTAGGCGTTATGCTAATTGCGCTGTTTATTACAAAAGTTTTCTTATAAATGCGCTATTTAGCATAACTCCCATTCTAGACCTCGGATTGGCGTGAAACTTTAGGGACATGCTTAGAATTTAGTAAGCAAGGTTATGGTCCCTTCACGTGTCCGAAATACTCGTTTTATTTTAAAAAGGGCGTTACGGTCAACTTTTAAGTAATTAACGGAAATGCGTAAAAAACTCGGATAAACAATGAACCGGTCACAGAGGGTGATACCAACATGTGACCTGGTCCTAAGAGAGTCCTAAAGCATATCTATATTGTACTAAAACGGGTCAGAACTGAAGTCAAAGCAAAAGTCAAACTTTTGCGACATTCGGCTCCGAACCGGGTCAATATAGCAAATGGCCGAATCAAACGAGTTTAGACAAGTTTATATACTTATTATCATGTTTTATGATTGTCTAAACAGGTTGTATATCATTTATATTACAGATTATGCAAGAATCGCAAAAATAACTTTCTGTTGACTTTTTAAGCATTCGTTTGACTCGACATTTGAGCTAGTTAGAGTGGTGATCATGGGGAACCCTTTCAGAGGTTTATCACCCACATAAACACCAACACATAACCACCTTTGATTCGACATAAGTCTGAGCCATTAAGGATTTATCTTGAAGTCAAACCGTAGTTACGACGGTTTGATTTCTAGCTATATTACTAAGCAAACAAGACCATAAATGCTCTAAACAACTTACAGAAGCTTGAGCACGATTTGGAAAGCTAGAAGAAGACTTGGGAGCTTCAGAAATGATCAGAGAAGGTGTTTTGAGTTGTGAACTATGAATGCTTATTTATAGTGCAAGACAAGCCCTTAGATCATTACACATTGGTCTATAAGTGATCATGGATGATGGGCAGGTGTCTCTAGGTGTTATGGGTCGAGTAGGGGTGCCCATGCCTCACTTATTGCCCATTTGATCCTTCACAAGCTCAAAAGGCATGCAAGTTCAAAGTTTCTGCATCTGGGTGTCCCACGCGGCCCGCATGAAGGAATCATGCATCTTTGTCGCGGGCCGCCTGAGTTTAAATATCAGACGCGTATCAATAGGTGGCTCGCGGCCCGCCTTCACTTAACCCAAACTGTAACGCGGCCCGCGAGAGGGTTATTTTTCAGAGATTTTAAATCTTTTGTAATGATTATCAGAATCTGGTAATTAATAACGAAATCTTTCGTAATTATTAACCTGACCTTTCGGGTTTGAAGGGGTAACTTTGCGGTTTGGCCCTCGATTATTTACAACTAAGGACCTCATGTTATTTACCCGCATTGTTAAGTCCCCGGTTAACTTTGTTAATTATTCAGAAAGCCTTAACTTTCATTGTTGACGCTTTTAACCCTTCTCGTATGAATTTGATCATAACTTTCTCGTTTTAAAACGGAACTTCGCGGAATTTATATATTATATTCTAGTGAGCGTATTTTACTGTTACAAAGCCTCGGGTATGTCAAAGGGTCACTCAGAGGTATAATTAAACATGTTGACACAGTTAACCCCCGCAGCTTGTAATCCCTCACTTTCTTCCGCGTTTCGCTTCCGTACGATCCATGATTTATTCGTTTGAGAGTACGAGCACCATTTAGGGTTACTATACAGTATACTTACCCTTTTTTGACATTTATAACCCTCGAATTTATATACTTTCAAGGTTTGTCATCATTAGTCCTTTATTTAATATGAAACGCCATGTGTAAACTTAAGACACGTGTCAATACATTATTGGACACAAAAATTCGAGGTGTTACATCCTCACCCCCTTAAAATAAATCTCGACCTGAGATTTACTCAAATAAATAGGGATATTTTTCTTTCATCGTGGATTCAACTTCCCACGTGAATTCGGGACCTCTACGGGCATCCCATTTAACTTTAACTATCGACACATGTTTTCTTCGGAGCTTTTTCACTTGTCGGTCTTCAATCGACAAAGGCTTCTCCACAAACTTCAAGCTCTCATCTATATGCACATCCGTGTGTGGGATCACCAATGATTCATCGGCGAAGCACTTCTTTAGATTGCAGATGTGGAACACATTATGAATTCCATTGAGCTCTTCTGGTAAGTTTAATTTATAGGCAACTGACCCGATACGTTCGATAACCTCGAAAGGTCCTATGTATCGCGGGCTCAGTTTACCCTTCTTACCGAAACACATCACCCCCTTCCAGGGTGATACTTTTAGTAACACTTTTTCACCTACCTCAAAGTGAAAATCTTTACGCTTCGGATCAGCGTAACTTTTCTGCCTATCACGGGCAACCTTGAGACGTTCCCGAATCTGGACAATCTTGTCCGTTGTCTCGAAAACTATCTCTGGTCCCGATAATTGGACCTCTCCCACTTCCGCCCAACAAACAGGCGATCTACACTTCCTACCGTATAATGCCTCGAAAGGCGCAGCCTTTATGCTGGTATGGTAGCTATTGTTGTAGGAGAATTCGATTAGGGGTAGGTTCTTATCCCAACTACCACCTAAATCGATAGCACATGCTCGCAGCATGTCTTCTAACGTTTGAATAGTACGCTCACTCTGACCGTCTGTCTGAGGGTGGTAAGCCGTACTAAAGTTCAAACGTGTGCCCAAAGATTGTTGAAAGCTCTTCCAGAAGTGAGACGTGTATCTAGTATCTCGATCAGTGATAATAGACACAGGTATGCCATGTAAGGCGACAATCTTATCAACATATAACTGGGCCAATGTATCGGAGCTATAAGTCTCCTTGATGGGTAAGAAATGAGCTGACTTAGTCAGTCGATCGACTATAACCCATATTGTGTCGTTTCCTTTGCTCGTTTTTGGTAACTTGGTGATAAAGTCCATAGTTACACACTCCCATTTCCATTCAGGAAGTTCAGGCTGTTGTAGCAAGCTAGATGGCTTTTGATGCTCAGCCTTGACTTGCGCACAAGTCAAGCATTTGGCTACATAGGCGGCTACAGACTTTTTCAAGCCTATCCACCAATAATTTGCCTTTAAATCCTGATACATTTTGTCTGCTCCGGGATGGACAGAATATTTGGAACTATGGGCTTCCTGGAGGATAACATCACGTAGTCCTCCATAAATAGGAACCCATATCCGTCCATTTAATCTCAAAAGTCCATCCTTGTGAAGAGTTAACTGCTCCTCAGTTACTCCCAACTTTTCCTTAGGATAATTAGCTTCCAACACAGCCTCTCGCTGTGCAGCTAATATCCTTTCAATCAAGTTATTCTTTACTTCCATCCTCCTCGCATTGATTCGGATAGGTTTCATCCTTTCTTTCCGGCTCAAGGCGTCAGCGACTACATTCGCCTTGCCGGGATGGTACCTGATTTCACAATCATAATCATTCAAGGTCTCCATCCAACGGCGTTGCCTCATATTTAGCTCCTTCTGATTGAACAGATGCTGAAGGCTTTTGTGATCTGAATAGATCACAAACTTGATTCCATATAAATAATGCCTCCACAGTTTTAGTGCGAATACAACGGCACCCAACTCCAAGTCATGGGTGGTGTAATTCTTTTCGTGCACCTTCAACTGCCTTGAAGCATAGGCAATCACCTTGCCTTTCTGCATGAGCACACATCCCATGCCAGTGTGTGACGCGTCGCAGTAGACTACGAATTCTTCAGTACCTTCCGGTAGCGTCAACACAGGAGCGTTGCTCAATCTTTGTTTCAAAATGTCAAAGGATTCTTGCTGCTTAGGGCCCCAAATAAACTTTTCCTTCTTCTTGGTAAGAGAAGTTAAGGGCGCAGCAATCCTTGAGAAGTTCTCAATGAATCTTCGGAAGTATCCTGCCAATCCTAGGAAACTACGGATCTCTGTGGGCGTCTTTGGCTCTTGCCAATTCATGACCGCCTCTACCTTAGCGGGGTCCACTTGGATACCACGCTCGCTTACGACGTGTCCAAGAAATTGGACTTCTCTTAGCCAGAATTCACATTTAGAGAATTTGGCATAAAGTTTCTCGCGTTGCAGTAATTCGAGAATACATCGTAGGTGTTTCTCATGGTCAGCTTCGTTCTTTGAATAGATGAGAATGTCGTCGATGAACACTATGACGAATTTGTCTAAATACGGCTTACAGACGCGATTCATGAGATCCATGAACGCAGCCGGTGCATTTGTGAGCCCAAAAGGCATCACCAAGAACTCGTAGTGACCGTAGCGAGTCCTAAATGCTGTTTTGTGTACGTCTTCATTTCTGACCTTCAGCTGATGGTAGCCCGACCTCAAGTCGATCTTTGAAAAATAGCTAGCCCCTTGCAACTGGTCAAACAAATCGTCGATTCTTGGCAATGGGTATCTATTCTTGATCGTGACTTTATTAAGTTCGCGATAATCGATGCATAGACGCATCGATCCGTCCTTTTTCTTTACAAACAGGACAGGTGCTCCCCAGGGAGACGAACTAGGCTTGATGAATCCTTTTGCTAGCAGTTCATCCAGCTGGGTTCTTAATTCCTTCATCTCAGTCGGTGCTAGCCTGTAGGGTGCTCTAGCAATGGGAGCTGCTCCAGGAATGATATCTATCCTGAATTCCACCTGCCTATCTGGTGGCAACCCAGGTAGGTCTTCAGGGAATACTTCTGGATACTCCGAAATGACAGGAATGTCTTCTATCCTTGCTTTGGGTTCTTCAATAATTACTTGTGCCATGTAGATGACACAGCCCCTTTTTAAGCACCTTGAAGCTTTAAGCATAGATACGTTCTCAGGCAGTCCATACTGCGTATCCCCTCGAATGGTGAGCGATTCGCCAGTCGGGGCCTTTAGCACAATTTGTTTTCTATTGCAGACTATCTGGGCCTGGTTGTGCGCTAACCAGTCCATGCCCAGAACAATGTCAAAACCAGCTAGATTAAAGGGAAGTAGAGATAGCGGAAAAGAATGGTCCTTAATGGATATAATACATCCATCTAATATAGTGGAGACGGTTTCTACAGTGCCGTCTGCTAGCTCTACCTCGTATTTTACATTTAGGGTTTTGACAGGCATATCCAATAGTTTGCAAAATTTTTGGTCTATGAAGGATTTATCAGCACCTGAATCGAACAGTACTCTTGCAAAAATATCATTTACGAGGAAAGTACCTGTTATTACGTTGTCGTCATGCAGGGCTTCCTTCACATCCATTTTGAAGACTCTGGCGTTATTCTTTTTGGGTTCTTCAGTCTTCTTGGCGATCTTGGGGCAGTTGCTCCTGATATGCCCCTTCTCACTACAGTTGTAGCAGGTCGCGTCCTTGATCTTCTTACAATCCACAGTCTTGTGGTCTTTAGACTTGCACAGTCCACAAGTGTGCGTCTTTGACTGGGATTGTGAGTTTGGCCCAAACCTGCACTTCCCAAAGTGGAATTTCTGGCAGTTCTTACATTTGGGCTTCTCCCCCGATCGTTGCTCATCCCTTCTCGTCTCGGTCCCTTTCTTGCCATCACCGTTCCCACGGTGTTTCTTTCCCGACCTTCGCGAGGTATCATCCTCACGCTTCCTCTTTTCAGCCTCCTTGTTCCTCTGCGATCTCAGTCGGACCGCGTCCATCGTGAGGGACAAAGAGAGGTCAGTCACGGACCTGAAGGTCGTTGGCCGAGAGGCCTTCACACTAGCCTTTATCGCGGGTTCTAACCCCCCGATAAAACGAGCAATCCTCCTTGGTTCCGGGGTGACTAGATAAGGAACCAAGCGAGACATCGTATTGAAGCTCGTCAAATAGGCCTGGCAGTCCAGATTCGTCATTACTAATGACACAAAATCAGACTCTATTTTCTCCACCTCATGCTGAGGGCAGTAATTTTCCCTGATGAGAGAAACGAATTCCTCCCACGTCATGCTGTAAAGCACAGCTTTTCCTGAGGCCTGAACCAGCGCCCTCCACCAAGCTAGGGCCTCGCCCTTAAATGACTGAGACACAAACTTCACTACATCCTTTTCAGCGCAGCCACTGATGTCCACAACTGTGTCCATCTCATCCAACCATGTCATGCATTCGACAGCACCCTTCTCCCCCGTAAAGTCTCGGGGTTTACAAGATACGAAGTACTTGTATGTGCAGCCCCTTGCACGGGAAGCATCAGTATACTCCCGTTCGCGACGAACACTATTTTCGTTTGACGAGTGGTTGTCGTCGTCTTTCTTGGGCTTGGACGAGTGGTTATCGTCGTCCTTCTTAGGTTTGGATAGTGGTTTGCTGTGGGTTTTTGAGTGTGTCTTTGGCTTTGATGGTGGTTTAGAAACTGTTCTGCTTCGGGACTCTGTATACTGTCGATCCAGAGCTGCTTGCACAGCATTGTCGACAAGAGCCTTGAGTTGAGCGCCCGTTAGATTTATCTGGGCATTATCATAATCTTCTTCATTTGTATGACTACTTCCTCCAGTAGGATTTGCCATAGTAGCTTGTATCTGTTGTAGAAGATAATGAAAATTCTATTTAGGAGTTTATTATCGAATTGTCTTTTATGGCAATTCATTAACCATGGTAGCGAAGACCATATCCGGTTAATTTATTACTCACTTTTATTTAGGATTTGAACATACTTATCCTAATCACAATTAATATTGCTAGTGGCATAAAAGCCTAGTCACGAGGACGTTATTAAAATGTTAGCCGAGATTACAGAGAATCAAGGTATGAAGGTTTGAACCGTAGTCCTTTTACTCCTTCTGACAGGGAGTCATAAACCACCACTGTCTTTTGTCTTATTATGACATCAATTATGGCCCATAGGCACTACATCTCTAACGGATGTTTGATAATTCGGCCCTTAGGCACTACATCTCTAATGGATGTTTAATAATTCGGCCCTTAGGCACTACATCACTAATGGATGTTTAACAAGTGATCATCTTTATTGATGATTCAACCCATGATTTATTATATCATTATTTTGGGCTTTGGAATCCTTTAAAGGATTCTTGTATAAGAATGGCGTGTGCGACTTTAACGAATCACATCTGCCATGATTTGTTAACATGCTTACAGAGGTTAACAGGGAATCAGAATCTTTTAATTAGGTCTTACCATCTTGGTCGGATCTTAAAAGACACCTGGCTAGGTTTCACTCTAAGATTCTTTATTTTGGCTGATCAAATTAAAAGGAATGGTTTTGATTTGTTTCATATATAGAAATCATAAAATGAAATTCATAATATAACATTCCAAAATTTTAATACGATTACACACCGCCCTAAACGGGACTTTTTAATAGTACATACCTTCATAGAGGTTTAAAATAAGTGACAAGTCCACGCAGGGACTAATACTAGATAAGTGTCCATGCAAGGACTAAAAGATAAGTCCACGTATGGACTGAAATACGATAAATGTCCACGCAGGGACTTCTTTTTAAAATAAACATTACATTAGAACATACATAAGGACTAATGGTCACGTTTCTTCTTCTTGCCCTTCAGTAGGTTTGCTAAGCCCTTGAGGAATCCTCGGTGGCTCTTACGTTCTTCCTCGAAGTCTCTTTCCACACGGCTCAAACGGTGGAGTATTTCTTCTTGTTCAGGAGGAGAGAAACGTGGTTGTGGCGCCTGTTGCGGAACTAGAGGTCTGGGAGGTATTGGATACCCGTGAGCTGAGTAGTCCGGTGCTCCCATGTTCCCATGAGCTCCGTCGGGATATCGTTCATTATACCTGGCCGACACCACATATAGGTCGCGCTCGTAATTGTAGTTGTAATGTGCTTGTGATGACGGTTCGAACGGGTTGTAAGCCGTTGGACCCGTGTAAGCAGGTATGGGTTGGTCATACGCAAATGGTGGCGAATTTGGTGCAGCTGGTGCGGAGTTCGCCTCCTGTACAGGACTTGAAGGTCCTTCTTCTTGTAGTAGCGGGTAATGGCTACTACTAGAGTGTCGAGGGGTGCTGAAGTGGAAATCCCCTCCTCCTCGTGTGGACATACGAGCATTTGTCCTCCTACGCCTTGGCGGATCAGGCATTACTGGCTGTACCGGTGGCGGAGGTGGTGGTGTAACTGCCACGAAGCGTGAATCCTCGGAAGGATCTTGCAGATGTCGCGGTTGTTGTGATGTCTGCTGAGGTGGCGTATAGTACCACTCATGTCGGTCGAACAACGCCTGAAAGCTATCTGGTCCCTGATAGGGTGTGCCATGGAAGGATGACCCATCAGAGACTTCTATTGGATGCGTGGGCGTACCACGAGCAGGTTCTGTCGGATCAGTATCCTCGTCCATATGATCTTCGGAGAAATGATCTTGTGGCCCTAGTGGAACAAAACCTGAATGTTCCTGGATGTAGTCAGCTGGATTAAACTGACCTCTGAAGTATGGAGCAGGGTGTTGTCAAAATTTCGGTGCGATACCGAACGTTGTAGAGGTATGAAGGAGGGTTGCGGGTTGTTGGGGTCATTCTCGGAATTTGGCCCGAATAAGTGCCGGTATGATGGCGTCGAGCTGTGCGAGGTGGAATGCCTCGCAGGTTCGTAAAGGTCTCTTCGCCTTTGCGGTTCTTCACTCCTCGTGGTTGAAGGAGCTCGCGTTCCTGAAGGCCCGGCTTCGTGATCGTGATGAGTAACGATCTCTCCTCTGCCTCTTCTTCCCCTTCCTCTTCCTCGGAAAATCACTGGCGGCATATTTCCTGCTTTTTTAAAACTTTAAATACCAATAATAAAAGAAAAGACAAAATTGGAATAACAATTCGAATTTGTCCTAAGTTCTTGTCTAGACTCAAGTATGTGCAATTGTGTCACTGAGATTAAACACATTAGGATAGTGTTTAATTCACTCAATGTTGGCTCTGATACCAACCGGTCACACCCCAATTTCCACGTGTATCACCGGTGGGCCCGGTGGGGGATTACCGTGACGTAGTTGGCAACAATATAGTCAAACCACAATATATGAATGCACAGCGGAAGCATAAAGATAAATATAATTCAACCATTTACTGTAATATCAATGTATCACAAGTAGTTGAATAGTATCCACAGGATGGATCAAAATAAATAAAAATGTAGTTCAACAGATAAGACATCAAGCTTGCAAGACTTCTTAATGATGCTAGGGAGCTAATGCCAGCCAATTACGTGTAGTACCTGCACTTAATCTTTTTGGGAAAATACGTCAGTTTACACTGGTAAATACGTTCAACCGACTCTTTTGTAAATGTTTAATAAAATTGATTTGAATGCATGAGGCACAAATTCTTTTATAACTTGGGAGAATTATTTAAAATTATAATCTTGTGAACGAATTACATGTTCCTTCTTTGCGTTCAGTAGCCCGGATCGTGCCGGGTTAAAGATCAATAGACACACCACATTTGCGTAAAACCGAGGCGGTAAACCATCGGCTACGTCTTTTAATAGTATAGACATCAACCGGGTGTACGCCTACACCCGGGTGTCGAGGTCGTGGCCATTTCGTAAAATGATGCCAAGGATATCCGGGACATGGTCATTAACCCCCCAAAGGCTTTTAAGTAACAAGACTGTTTAAATGAGCCGATCAAACTATTCAATTAACCACCTAAGCGATGGAATTATTTGATGCTCAATCAAGCGGTATTTTATATACCGTAACCCAAGCCCGTATAAGGGAAAATAAGTTAAAAGTATTTACCTTTGCAATGTATATTCCTTAATCAATTAAGTCACTGATATCTTTTACTGGGGCTCCTTATTCTGGAACGAAGGTTTTAAAATAACCTATTAGAATCCTAACAGGTCTTTATATTAGCCGTAGCCTAGACCGGTTAGTTTCGAGGGATAGATACGGTTTAATCGCGTGAAAGGCGAAAACCGAGAATGGAATGTGATTCTGACCCAACAAGTTCGGAGACTTGTTTTATATGGGTTTAATATTCACACTCTGGATTTTGGGGTCAAAATGATATGGTTTAACCCGTATCGGCTAATTTATGTAAACTTAGTTACATAAGCCGAACCGTGCGCGCAATAGGCGCAACGGGTAACCGTTAGAGTCCTACACTGTTTTCCTAAGTCAATATACTTTAAAGAGGTTGTGGTATCAGTAGGATACCTTCCATAATGCCCGTAACGAGTTTTAGTTCATTATTCGCCCCGTAGGGGTTTTCCGGTCATTTTAAAGACTTTTAAAGGGTTTTCTGAGTTCTACAGGAAACCTGAGTTTCCCGATCAGTTTGATAAGTCTAAAATACCTTATTTATTATTTAAAATCAGTAGCAACTGGAATCGGGTCAAAAGACCTTGTAGAACTCAAGTTTTAGCCGAAAAGGGCATATTCGGTATTTACCGAACCGTAGCCATAACCGCAGGTTATGAGCAGGTTAAAATTAATTAAAAATCTTTAAAAATCCAAAAATATTATTTTAATACAGTGGGTAAAAGTTTTGGTGATGAAATCTTGGTTTAGGTAGGCGTTATGCTAATTGCGCTGTTTATTACAAAAGTTTTCTTATAAATGCGCTATTTAGCATAACTCCCATTCTAGACCTCGGATTGGCGTGAAACTTTAGGGACATGCTTAGAATTTAGTAAGCAAGGTTATGGTCCCTTCACGTGTCCGAAATACTCGTTTTATTTTAAAAAGGGCGTTACGGTCAACTTTTAAGTAATTAACGGAAATGCGTAAAAAACTCGGATAAACAATGAACCGGTCACAGAGGGTGATACCAACATGTGACCTGGTCCTAAGAGAGTCCTAAAGCATATCTATATTGTACTAAAACGGGTCAGAACTGAAGTCAAAGCAAAAGTCAAACTTTTGCGACATTCGGCTCCGAACCGGGTCAATATAGCAAATGGCCGAATCAAACGAGTTTAGACAAGTTTATATACTTATTATCATGTTTTATGATTGTCTAAACAGGTTGTATATCATTTATATTACAGATTATGCAAGAATCGCAAAAATAACTTTCTGTTGACTTTTTAAGCATTCGTTTGACTCGACATTTGAGCTAGTTAGAGTGGTGATCATGGGGAACCCTTTCAGAGGTTTATCACCCACATAAACACCAACACATAACCACCTTTGATTCGACATAAGTCTGAGCCATTAAGGATTTATCTTGAAGTCAAACCGTAGTTACGACGGTTTGATTTCTAGCTATATTACTAAGCAAACAAGACCATAAATGCTCTAAACAACTTACAGAAGCTTGAGCACGATTTGGAATGCTAGAAGAAGACTTGGGAGCTTCAGAAATGATCAGAGAAGGTGTTTTGAGTTGTGATTGAGTTGTGAACTATGAATGCTTATTTATAGTGCAAGACAAGCCCTTAGATCATTACACATTGGTCTATAAGTGATCATGGATGATGGGCATGTGTCTCTAGGTGTTATGGGTCGAGTAGGGGTGCCCATGCCTCACTTATTGCCCATTTGATCCTTCACAAGCTCAAAAGGCATGCAAGTTCAAAGTTTCTGCATCTGGGCGTCCCACGCGGCCCGCATGAAGGAATCATGCATCTTTGTCGCGGGCCGCCTGAGTTTAAATATCAGACGCGTATCAATAGGTGGCTCGCGGCCCGCCTTCACTTAACCCAAACTGTAACGCGGCCCGCGAGAGGGTTATTTTTCAGAGATTTTAAATCTTTTGTAATGATTATCAGAATCTGGTAATTAATAACGAAATCTTTCGTAATTATTAACCTGACCTTTCGGGTTTGAAGGGGTAACTTTGCGGTTTGGCCCTCGATTATTTACAACTAAGGACCTCATGTTATTTACCCGCATTGTTAAGTCCCCGGTTAACTTTGTTAATTATTCAGAAAGCCTTAACTTTCATTGTTGACGCTTTTAACCCTTCTCGTATGAATTTGATCATAACTTTCTCGTTTTAAAACGGAACTTCGCGGAATTTATATATTATATTATAGTGAGCGTATTTTACTGTTACAAAGCCTCGGGTACGTCAAAGGGTCAATCAGAGGTATAATTAAACATGTTGACACAGTTAACCCCCGCAGCTTGTAATCCCTCACTTTCTTCCGCGTTTCGCTTCCGTACGATCCATGATTTATTCGTTTGAGAGTACGAGCACCATTTAGGATTACTATACAGTATACTTACCCTTGTTTGACATTTATAACCCTCGAATTTATATACTTTCAAGGTTTGTCATCATTAGTCCTTTATTTAATATGAAACGCCATGTGTAAACTTAAGACACGTGTCAATACATTATTGGACACAAAAATTCGAGGTGTTACACCAAAACTTTTACACACTGATGTAAAATAATATTTTGGGATTTTTAAAGATTTTTAATTATTTTTAACCTGCTTATAACCTGCGGTTATGGCATCGGCTCGGTAAATACCGAATATACCCTTTTTGGACATAACTTGAGTTCTACAAGGTCTTTTGACCCGATTCCAGTTGCTACTGATTTTAAATAATAAATAGAGTATTTTGAACTTTATAAACTATTCGGAAAACTCATATTTCCTGTAGAACTCAGAAACCTCTTTTATAAATCTTTAAAATGACCGAAATACCCCTACGGGACATAAAATGGATTTAAACTCGTTACGGGCATTATGGAAGGTATCCTACTGATACCACAACCTCTTTAAAGCATATTGACTTAGGAAACCAGTGTAGGACTCTTACGGTTACCCGTTGCGCCTTTTGCGCGCACGGTTCGGCTTATGTAACTAGTTTACATAAACTAGCCGAAACGGGTCAAACCATATTGTTTTGACCCCAAAATCCAGAGTGTGGTTATTATACCCATATAAAACAAGTCTTCAAACTTGTTGGGTCCAAATCACATTCCATTCCCGGTTTTCGCCTTTCACGCGGTTAAACCGTAACTGTCCTTTGAAACTGACCGGTCTAAGCTACGGCTAAATTAAAGACCCGTTAGGATTCTAATAGGTTATTTTAAACCTTCGTTCCAGAATAGGAGACCCGTAAAAGCTATTTGCAATTTATTCGATTAAGATTTAATTATAAATTATCCCAAGTTATAAAGAGTTTGTGCCTTGTGCATTCAAATCAATTTTTTTAAACATTTTACCAAAGTGTCAGTTGAATGTATTTACCAGTGTAAACTGACGTATTTTCCCAAAAAGACTAAATGCAGGTACTAAGCGTAATTGGCTGGATATTTCTCCTTAGCATCAATAAAGAGTCTCGCAAGCTTAAGATGCCTACGTCTGTTGAACAATTATTTTTATCTTATTATTGATCCCCTGTGGATTTTATTTCAACAATGGTGATACTTTGATATTACATCAAATGTTGAAATATATTTATCTTTATGCTTCCGCTGTGCATTCATATAATTGTGTAGTTTGACTACATTGTTGCCAACTACGTCACGGTAATCCCCCACCGGGCCCACCGGTGAGACACGTGGAAATCGGGGTGTGACACATGTTTATATACCACATGTCTATGAACTAGGCTTCCTACTGGGCTAGGCCATTCTCTAAGCCCATTACAACAAATAAACTCCCTAACCAATAAGCTAAGCCCAATACAAAATATCCAAAGACTAAATAATCAAACTATTAAGTTGTTGTCACCGAATATGCGCCAACAGACTCCCCCTTGACAATAGCTTCATAGTGTAACTTTGTCTTCAAACATCTTGTGTTCTTTTGGTCTTTGGATAGCGTCAGATACACAGTTTCTGACATCAACAGACTCCCCCTTAGCTGATGCTTCCAATCTCCAAAACTTTCATTCTTTGTAGATCAGTTAGCTAGCAATCCTTGGTTAAGCAAGTAAGCTCCAACTCTTCCATATCACTCTACAATGTAGTAGAAGGATCCTACCATGCATCTTCACACATCTTCACATCACTCTAAATCTGCACTTCATTTTGATAACTGCATCAATCTGTTTAGAAACACAAGCAAGTATCTCGAAAAACCATTAGTCTTTTTCACATTTAAAGATAAACCAATATTTTATCTTAGTTTGCAAAAACAACTACTTGTCAGTTAAAAATGGAAGTCTTTTAAAAAGAAAATATTTTTGGTATTTTTGATATTTTTCAAAACAAAACAAACAACCTAAACTAAACTCAAAAATATGTACAATTTCATCTTTTGTGAGAATCATGTGTAAGAAGATCATATCAACAAAATCAAACTGTTTCACACTTGTAGTTAATTCTTTATTTATTTTCGTGAAAGGCAGTCCAAGACGATTACCAGTATATTTGTCCACTTAAACAAAATGCATGAACATTTCAAGTACCATTACCGTATGATACGTTAAGGTAATTTTATTACTGATATACTAGTGTGTCCCACTTCAGGATATACCCCCGCGATCAAGGTATGCACAAAGATTCATCGTAGTAGGTGAGTATACTGAAATCATTCGTTTTATTTTTCAACGATAGATGATTGGTGAACAGGTCAGTACTTCCGTACAGCAAAGAGACCAAAATATCTTATCGAGGGTTATGACAAATACCATTTTTGGTACGAATTATGCATTTTGCATTTTTTGAATGACTCTCTATGAGAGCTTCTTCATTTTCAAGGTTTTGGCATTTTTTTGCTCTTTTAAGATATCCTGGGTGTGTCTAGGTCAGCATGTATCTAGATGCAGCAGAAGGAAACCCCTGATATCCCCGATATCCCCGAATGAAATAACAGTATAAAGACCCAAAACCTCAGATTTTGGCAATCTATCAACGCAAGAATTAAGGTCATTAAACCATACACCACTGACGTGTTCCCCCCTCATATTCATTTCATTTATGTTTATATCACATTGGTAAGTTGATTAGTTCATGATTTTCGCCTACTGATACATCGTATGATGAAGTTGCTATCACACTTAAGCAATTTAGGTTCAATTTCAGTGTGACAGTCTAACTTGCTGATGTACTATCATCTCTTCTTTTTCACACAGTGATATCTCAGTTTTGATTTTCTATTTTTTTATGTTTTTGATTTTTTAATGTTTTTGTATTTTTTTTAATTTTTATAACTTACTCCCCCTAAACACACGCACTAACTAAACTCTTTTTGGCTTAGGGAAATTTCTCCCCCTAAATTTTTGTTTATATGGAGCAAGTTTTGAAAACACAAATTTTAAACACAAACAGACTCCCATTTCAATCTGACAATAAGTTTTTCACCAATAAATCATCAATCAATCACCAAAGTAAATAGTTTGTTACCCATGTTAACCTACTATTCACCTCAGACACTTTACAGGAACAACCACTGACGAACACATCAACAGTCCTTCTTGGTCATCCTGCACACACTCAACAACTTAGTTAGACTTAACAACCCAAACCTGACCGGTTTTGGGTTGACCATGTAAATCCACATAAGATGCTTCTAACCAATATCCATCACACCTTGCTGGTGTCTTGGATGTTGTACTCGTTGTTGAACAAGATTTATAACTTCCACTAGGTCTTTGATCACGAGAGTTCCAATAAAATCTCGGATTTTATGACTTTTGAAAATTATTATCTTGATACCTTCTTCTCCCATTATTATACCATGAACTTTGAAAAAATTTTGGATGTTGTTGAACATTCGAGTTACTAAAACCCATATGTTCGTTTCTTCTTTGAAATCTCGATTACCAAAACTCTGGTATCGATTTTGATATCCAAAATTTCTATTTTGATTTTGAAACTGATTTGATTTACAATTGAAATGACTAAATTGTGTAAACTTGCTTCTTGGTCTATCAAATCTTCTTGTTGTTGAAGTCTTTGATTGAAATCTTGGTTGATTATATTGACAATGTTGTTGAACATTATTATTCAAACCAACCCTGTTCCCATCCTTAACCTCATCAACTTTTTCTTTATTTTTCTTCAAAGGACAACAACTCGCCACGTGCCCTTCGTTGTGACATTTAAAACAAGATTTTGTCTTATAATTTCTCTTTTTCTTAAATCTCTTTTTAAATGTTTTCTTCTTTTCCTCTTCAGTATCCTCATCCGATCTATGAGGTGTACTGTTAGACTCAACAGATTCTTTCAAAGTTTCTGGACTACTTGGCAAGTCCACAGCTATCGGATCCACTACAGCTGGTGTAGTAGGCACAAAATCAATTAACTCATTTGTTAGTGCAGTTGTCTGTCGACTACATCTTCGTTCGAGTTTTAGAGAGAGAGAAAGTCAAGTCGCTACGAGTTTCACTACGAGATTGACTACGGCAATATCCAAGAGGGAGATTGTTAGTACACGAATGTCTATCGCCTTCGTCAATCTAAGCAGTAGCAAGAAATCGAAGAAACCAAGACTTTGTAAATGTCATATCTAGTTAAAAGGCAAGGTGGCAAACTTGTAATTAATGATAACTTTCATTAAAATGCCTTGACCTATAAATAGGGGATTATGTCATTAGTTAGATTAGATTTTGGTGAAATAGAAGATTTGGAGGAAGACTTCTAGAGAGAGAAAGTCTAGAGAGAGAAAGTCGTTGTAAACGTGAATCTTGTATCGGAATTGTCATATTTCTCAATAAATTCACGTTAGTAGTACGTTATTGTGTGTTCGGTCACGCACGTTCACGGTTTCCGCACGTGAAATGTACGTTACGCAATCGAACGGCGTCAAAACCGGTCCTACAATTGGTATCAGAGCTAGGAGCTCGATTGCTTGATCAAACGCATCATTCGTATCAGATTTCAGAGCCGAATCAGATCCGATTTCATCGATTTCTTCATTTTCTACTCATTTCTTACGGTTTTTACGGAAATTCGACAAATTGAACGTGATTTCACGGTCCGTTTCGTCTGAATTTTTGATATATTGTGCGAAATTCATTGATTAACAACCCTACCAAGTTTCAGATCGAAACTCCAAGTCGTTTTGGAGATATCGCGGTTTTTCGGGTCGGATTCGCGTCAAACAGCAGACATGGTTCGCTTATTTGGTCTAAATTGAGGTCCGCTCGTGATAAAGTGAATAGGTTCGCTCAAAAGGTCAGAAGTTTGGTTCGCTTATTTGGAATTGATTTGGTTCGCTCATGTGGCATTAGTTCTGGTTCGCTCAAAGGTCTGTGCTTATTGGTCCGCTCATATTGATTTAATTGTGGTTCGCTTTTGTGTCATCGTTGTCAGCAGGTTATTGCAGGTCCATGTGCACATATTGTCGGCCACTGAATTCAACAAATGAATGTGATGCATTTCATTTAACAAAGTGAACTGGTCAACGATTGAATGTTGTTGAATTTCATTTAATTGAAATGCATGTGAATGTACAGAAGTGATGTCGGCCACCTTTGATCATACCCAATCATCTTCCTGTTGTCGCCGTCTATTGTGTGATGCAGCAGCCCACTACATGTCATAAGGCCCAATCAAAGTGCTTTAAACAAAGTGCACCGCCCATTACATCATCGCCCCACATTGAAATGTTTGGCCCAATCCAAGTTCTTTAGTCCACCGCCCAAATACCATTATTTGACTTGTTGTTGTTGTTGATTGAAGTGCACCGCCCACATTAATAACAAAGGCCCAATCAGCCTTTGTTAACCGCCCAAATACACTTGTCGGCCCAATCAGTAAAAAAAAAGGATGGCCCATGTGATAGTAGTTATTACGTGTTTGCCAATAAAAGCAAGTCTTTTTGTATTACCGGCCCACTCACTATCTTAGGCCCAGTCAGACTTTGTTTCACCGCCCATGTGTTGTTTGTTGATTTGAGTTTGTTAAATGATTGTTATTGTTTGCTTTGTTGCCGCCATTAATAGCAAAAGGCCCAATCTCAGTTGTTGTTTTAAATCACCACTCCACTAGGTTGTTTGAGTAACAATGAAGGCCCAATCAAAGGTTTTACTTGCCCATTAAACCGACCCACTAGGCTTTTTGGCCCACTCTTTGATTGATCATCCATTTGCACCGTTCTATTAAAAGAAAGGCCCAATCACGTGCAAAGGCCCACTAAAAGATTTGTTGTTATTTGTCATTGTTAAATAAGTGTTGTCGGCCGATCGTACAACAAATTGTTTTTTTGTGTGACTCACTCGATCGAATAGCGTTTTTGTCCGATCGATCAGCATACTATCCGTTCGATCAATCTTCCTTCCTATTCAGTTGTTTGATATTTTTACTAATCGTTTACTTGTTTGTTTGCAGGAAATCCAAGGTGTTTGTCAAGAATAGGATCCTCGCCCGAGAGAATCTTCACTCGATTTGTTGTTGCCTAATCTTTGATATTCAATCGAATAGTTGTTTGTTTGTTCGAATTTCATTATTGATTGAGAATTCGTCATTGTGAATCTTTTGATACCGAAAATGGAGTCTGAAATTTATATTGCACTGAACAAGTTCGATAACTTTACAGGTATCGATGGAGAATCAATTGAAGAATTGATCAAAAGGTATATCGAGTTGTATTGGGAGATGGTGAGATTGAAGATAACCAAGACTAATGAGGAATGGGTTAACAAGTTAGCAAATGTTTTACCGGGTGATAGATGGAGCACGTATTTGTCAGATTTGAGGAAGATATACTTAGACGTGAATTTGAGCTTGTTTATCGAGAAGATTAAAGAGCGAGAACATGAATTCCAAAAGATTAGTAATGCAGAAACTGATAAAGAAAAATTCAAATTTGAGGAAAATGTTCGAGAGGAAGAAGAGCAGGTTAAATAAATTTCAGCTATTAAGATGGAGAAGAAAGCTGAATTTGTAAAAACGATTGAAAAGTGCTTAAACTGTGAAGATCTGAAATCTGAAAATGCCAAACTCTTGAAGGATTTAGAGAGTTTGACATTAGAAAACGAAAATCTTAAAAATTCAGAAAATGTTTTGAAAAATCAAAAACAAAATCTAGAAAATGAAAAAGTAAAAATTGAAAAAGATTTTCAAAGTCAAATAAAGATTTTAGAAGATGAGAAAGATATCTTTGGTAAAAATAATCTTGAAAAACAGATTGCAATAAATTCTTATCTTGCTAAAATCATTCAGCTTGAAAAAGAAGCTGAAAAAGATCGGCATAAAATTGCTGAGTTAGAAAATAAATTGAAAGGTTTTGTGACTTCTGCACCTTATGTGTGTCCAGAACCGATCAATGAAATTCCAATAAGTGACAGTGTCACAAACTTTGACAATGTCAAAGTTGAAGATTGTGATGAGAAATCTGATGATGAAAATACAAAAATTGAAAAACAAAAATTGTTTTTAGAATTAACAGAAAAATTCAAAAATACTGTTTTGCAATCTACTGAAATAGGTGAATGCTCAAAGCGGAAACCTGTTAAGAAGAGTGTAGAACAAAAACAAAAAGTTAAAAATTTGAAAATTGTTCAAAAAGATAATAAAAGCTCATCAGATCAATCATCCAATCGCAATCAAAAATCACAAAAATTGAAAAACGAAAACTTAAAAATTGTTGGTAATAAGTGGTGCAGGTTTGACCATAGTGCTCAAGAGTCAAATCCAACAATCAAGAGGAGGAAAGAGTATCACCAAGCCAAACAGTGCTTTGATCTGAGCGTTTGGTATGAAAATGGTGATTGGTACGATAACAGAGTGTGTTACAGATGCGGCTATCAAGGACACATTGTTGTTAACTGCCAGTGACAGAGATTTGAGATGAGGAGATGCTATAATTGTCAAATCAAAGGTCACATTGCCAGAGATTGCCCAAGGAGATCAAATGAAAGATTGAGGGTTAATTCTCAGAAATTGGCAAAGAAACCAGTCACTGTCAAGCCCAAGGAACTGAGAGTTTCAGACCAGAAAGTCAAAGAACAGAAGGTCCAAGAACCTAAAGTTCAAGAAAAGAAAGTGAAGCTTTCTCAAGGGCAAAAAGACAAACTGCGAAAGAAGAGGAAGAAGGCCAGAGAATATCTGGAGAAGATTTTGTCCTCGGGTTCACCCGACAAATCGAATAAGAGTTCTGATGAATCAACTCCCTCGATTGCAAAGTCAAGCAAGATGAATTCATCAGATACAAATCTGAGGACGAAAAAGGACAAGAAGAAGGTAACATTTTGTGGCAATGAATCTGTTTCTTCGGAAACAAAGGAGCCACATGTCGGCGATGAATCTGACTCAATAAAGTCAGGCAAGCGACATTCAGGCAATGATTCTGGTTTGTCAAAACCAGAAGAGCCAGTTATTGAGGTAAAATCTGAGAATTCAGGTTTAACAATGGATGATACAAACTTTCCACCATTGCTAAACAAGAATTCAAAATCACCCAAGGACAGTCAGGCTTGGGTGAAACTTTTCAAATGAAAATCCTGACTTGCCGGAGTTCCCAGGTTGGTAAGCGTGGAACATGAATCGGCATATTTCTTGAGAAATTTCACTCTGGTGATTTTTCGTCTTTCAAAAGATAAATCAGGGACATTAAGTTGTACTTGATTCATCTTTCCTACAAGTGGTAATTTGAAAAACAAGGTGATGAAACCCCTAGTTTATGAATTGTCACACAAAACTAATTTTCCGGAAAAACCATTTTGATTAAAACAAACTTAAGTGTTTTGAAATCATAATGGGAAAATAGGTTGTTGTGAGGGGGAGTTCTGATTGTTTACGCCAAGTGGATGGAGAATTGAAGTGATTCTCATCAAGTTGTCAAGTTTGTACAGTTTGTTTCAAATTTTCCCAGAAAATCAAAATTGAAACATATTTTGATTTTAGGGGGAGAAAAATTTTAAAAAAAAATTTGAAAATTTGAAAATGTCAAAAAACATTAAAAATTTAAAAATGAGTTTTGTTGTGAAAAAGAGGAAATGATTGTAAATCAGTGGACTATCACAGCACGCTAAAGAAATGTAATGTCAAATGTAATAAACGGTCTCACTGATGATGTGACGATAGATTTTTGTACATTTAGTAGATTTATTCGGGATATAAACCTAAAATTTCAAACTTGTGAAATTCGTGGGGAACACTACTTGGATATATAGGTAACCCCTGAAATCTCGTTTGAAAGGTCTCGTATTCTGATATACTAGGTGTTTATACTCTATGATGTCTGGGGTATTATTCCGGGACTTCTGCTGAACGGTAGTTCTGACCTAGTCCTTGGCTAATACTTTCCGCAAAATGCTTGAAATATAGCATAAAGCCCTCAGTTGATTAGACAATAAAATTGATAATCATCTGTTGTAGCTAAAAAGATCCTCTAAAGGGGACACACTGCTAAGTCGAAGCTGATATCTCTCTGCTGAACGGAAGTTCTGACCTGAGATCCCTCAGTTCTCGCATTTAACCCCTAATTTATGTACAGATATCATTGTAGTATTCTTGCCTATAAGACTGAATATTGGGATTCTGGATACGGGAGTATATTCAAGAGGTGGGACACATGAATTGAACTAAGTTCATAAAACACTTAAATAGTATCCTGAATAGATAGAAAGTTGTATGAAAATTTAAGGGGACAACTATATCGTCAATCAACGTGAATCGTTTAGAACTTAAAATGTCTAAAAGCTTAACGATGCGTGTGATGTGTCTCAAAAACTGATATGATCCTCTTACACAAACTCACAAAAATATGTTTATACATATTTCATTTCTGCATTTAATTTCTGTCTTTGCATTTATGTTTCTTATTTTCAAAAATTCAAAAAGATTTTCGACAACTGATGTTGGAGAGCTGATTTTCAAAATCTCAAAGGCTAAACATGATGAACAGACAGGTTGGTTAATGGTTTGAAATGTTTAAGATAATTCAATAATTTGAATTAGAAATTGGAATGTTTCAAATTTTATCAGTTTTAAATGTGAAAATTCTCAAATGTTTAGCTGATTCATTAAGTTGAATCACAATATTGTTTGTTATAATTGTGTGTTTGAGATGTGCAGGTTTCTTAATCTGTTGATACGCAAAGCCAAGTGTCGATCCCAAAAGCACGGAAGCTTGACGAAAGGGGGAGCCTGAAGAAAGAGAGCAACGGAAGCTGAAGACAGATCCACCGGGATTCTGTTCGAGCTAGAGTAGTTGAAGACTCTCACTAAAGATTCCGTCAACATTCAAGGGGGAGTTTGTTAGTGCAGTTGTCTGTCGACTACATCTTCGTTCGAGTTTTAGAGAGAGAGAAAGTCAAGTCGCTACGAGTTTCACTACGAGATTGACTACGGCAATATCCAAGAGGGAGATTGTTAGTACACGAATGTCTATCGCCTTCGTCAATCTAAGCAGTAGCAAGAAATCGAAGAAACCAAGACTTTGTAAATGTCATATCTAGTTAAAAGGCAAGGTGGCAAACTTGTAATTAATGAGAACTTTCATTAAAATGCCTTGACCTATAAATAGGGGATTATGTCATTAGTTAGATTAGATTTTGGTGAAATAGAAGATTTGGAGGAAGACTTCTAGAGAGAGAAAGTCTATAGAGAGAAAGTCGTTGTAAACGTGAATCTTGTATCGGAATTGTCATATTTCTCAATAAATTCACGTTAGTAGTACGTTATTGTGTGTTCGGTCAGGCATGTTCACGGTTTCCGCACGTGAAACGTACGTTACGCAATCGAACGGCGTCAAAACCGGTCCTACATCATTCTCATCAGGTAGAAAAGAGTAGTCTTGATTTTTAGAAGATGAGGCTTTACTAAACCCCAAACCCTTTTTATCATTACTCTTTTTCAAACTTTTTTGAATGTGAGTCCTAACTAATGAAGAATTTCCAAATTTGTCTAACTTTCCTTTAAGTTCAACAATTTGGTCTTGTGCAACGGCCAATTCCCTGCACTTTTCAGAAAATTCATTAGTTTTATCTTTCACAGTTTCACGAGCCAAATCAATGACCTGTAACAGTTCATTGACTTTGCTTGTTAAACTGCTGATTTCCTGTTCATTTGATTTGAGTTTATCTAAACAATTTGACTCTCGTTTAATCAAAAGAACATTTGACACTTTCAATTTTTCCAATTCAGCTAACAGAATTTTGTTTTGCTCCGATAGGATGTTAACTTTACCTTGTAGTTCAGTGCAATTATGACACGTATGACTTACAGATTCTGATGATATCTTCATATCTGCTGTAAGTCCGTTCACACCATTCAAGTCCTTTGAAACTTCTGCATGTTTCTTCTCAACATTCTCCTCATCTGCTTTCTTCTTCTCTTCAACACTTTGTCTAGATGAACTCTGGTAACGTTTTTCTAAAGCTTCTCACAGCTCATAAGAGGTCCATAGTGCTTGATGGTATGTTTAATTCCCTCAGGCAATGACATCTTGATCACTGCTAAAGCTTTCTTCTCAGCATTTACCATGAGTTTCTCAGATTCATCCATCATTTCATAAGAAATCACTTTAACTCTTCCGTCAACTCGTCGTGTGGCAACAATGTACCCATCGATCATACAATTCCACATACTCGTATCTTCACTTTTCACAAATGCCTCAAACTCCTCTTTCCAGATAGTATATTCTTTGACGTTTTTCAGCTTTAGCCAATTCTTAACTTTCTCACCAACATTGTCCACTTTAACCATCTTTAAACACGTTTTACTGTAACCGTACCGATAAAACCATACAAAGTTTTTCCGAAAATTGTTTTTACCAAATTATACCGTTAGAATCGTCTCGAAAAAACGAATCCAATGATATACAATGTCGAAAACCTAATTCGGAAATTTCCAGAGTTTTGTTTTTTTTTTTTTTTGTCCTAAAAATCAACCGAGTCCAAGGGTGCAAACAGTTTCGGCAGATGAGCTACGGATCAAATTCTATTCATGAAAACGTTAATTCCTCTACGTGTATCTAATTCCTCCACAAAAATAAATACTCCACCTTTTAATTCCTCTAGCTAATTTTGCTGGCAAACCAAGTTAATTTCACCGGGTTACGCTAATTATGCTGGCAAGCCAAGTTAAATATGCTGATAGAGAAATTATAATTTTGCTCGTAGAGTAGATATAATTATGCTGACTTTTTAAATTCGCTGGAACAAATTCGCTGATTAATTCCTCTGATCACTTAAATTCGCTGGGTAATTCCTCTGATCACTTAAATTCGCTGGGTAATTATGCTAGCTGATCAAATTCGCTGGTAAATAATTTAGCTAGCACGACGTCTAGTAACTTCGCCGATCACCGTAATAATGTCGCTGAGGACAATTACAACGGTTACCAAAGTCGCCTTTGGATTTTAATTTCGCCGGTCACCGAGTTGCTAGGATTTAATTTCACCGGTCACCGAGTTGCTAGGTCACAAATTCGCTGGTCAGTCAGTGTAGATGTTAAATTTTCTGCGAAATTGTTAATTATGCTAGAAAATTTTTGGAAACTCAATCTGGTCGAATTTTCTGCAGATTTTCTAGATTTTTCTAACAATTTCCTGCAAATTCAAACAACCAAAATCACTAAAATTTTGATAAAAATATGAAGAACACAACGAAGAACACATCTTCAAATCTTCAAATTTTTCTTCAAATCTTCAAGTTTTTCTTCAAAATCTTCAACACTCCTGCAACCAAAACACTAAAAACAGCAAAATTAAATACCCAATAAGATCAAAATACCCAAGAATTTTGAAAATCCCAAAAACAAAACTCAAAAAATTTCAAAATTTTTCAAAAACCCTAGTTTTCAGATTTAAATTTTCGAAAATTCCACCCAAATCTGTAGACACAATTCTGAACCGAGCTTCTTCAAGAGCCTAATGCTCTGATACCAATTGTAGGTCCCCTTGATTTATATGGATTGTCATTGAATTGTTTATCTAACCTAGAGTGCGAAATCCTCTAGATCAGATTTGTTACAGAAACGAGTAGAAACAGAAATTCCAATTAAACAGGTCTTCTATTGATTATCCAAACAATCAGTTTTACAATCAATTCAAGACCTCACAGCCAATATCTGTGATCTTGCTCTAGAACCCCAATTTCGTTTTTTCTCTCTCTCTAGACTTTCTCTCTCTAAAATTCTCTAACAACTAAAACCCTAATCACAAAACATGTTTATATACCACATGTCTATGAACTGCGCTTCCTACTGGGCTAGGCCATTCTCCAAGCCCATTACAACAAATAAACTCCCTAACCAATAAGCTAAGCCCAATACAAAATATCCAAAGACTAAATAATCAAACTATTAAGCTGTTGTCACCGAATATGCACCAACAACCACTCCCATCCTATCCTCATCCCTCGGGTCCCTTGTCTTTGTTGATGCACCCGACCCATGGGGTTGCAAGTTTGAACACATGGGCTTTTCCAGCGAGTTGCAAAGAAGAATGGTAGGTTTACCGTTCGGTTTTTGAAGATCTCAGTGCGTCGGTGGTTAGAGAGTTGCAGCGGGTTGCCGATTTCGTTAACTCCAGCCGTTGGTGCAAAATTACAGGCTTTAAATGCGCTAATCAGTGAAAAACGCAGAGGTTATAAGCTCGTTTGGGTTGGAGATTATCGATGGTGCCATCAATTTAAGAAATGATGTGTTTTTGGGTGGTCGAAGTCACCAGAGCTGTTAACGGAGAAGATGGCGGGTTGGGGGTGACAAGCATAGATTATAGTGAGGGTGAAGATGAACATAGGTGGTGGGGTCCATCTATTTGATTTTATATTTGTTATTTAAAACTTGTACTTATTTTAATTAGTAAGGGTAATTGAATCATTTCACACCAACTTAACCTAACAAACTAACTACCATCCACTCTAGGGACTATCCGAGTAATAACCAAGCAAACCACAGGAAGCACGAATGTAATTTCTAAAAGTTGGGGACTATAGGTGTTATCTTGCAAAACCATAGGGAGCATCCTGCATTTTACTCTTTAAAATAACAAAGGTGTGAGTCAAGACTTTCAGGGGGTGTTTAGGATTGCTTATTTAAACTAAAAAGGACTTTTTGGCAAAAGAACTTATTGACTTATGACTTATCCAAAACAAGTTCTTAAAAAAAGTATTTAGATGAGCTTATGAGGTGAGAAAAGTCAATAAGTCAATAAGTTGTTTTAAAAATGTGTTCGGATGAGCTTATTAGGTGGACAAGATAATCTTTCATGAAAAGTTAAAAGGAGTTCCAAAAAGGCAAGGTTTCCTAGCTTTTCAAAATGACTTTTCCACCTTATACAACAAGTTGTTTCAAAAAGTCATTTTCACTTATCCAAACATTATTTTGACTTGTTGGCTTTTTCAAAAAGCCAATAAGTCAATAAGTTGTTTCAAAAAGCTAAGCCAAACACGCACTTAGTATCATAAAAAGTTTTGAGTAAATTACAAGTTTTGTCCTTTATGTTAGCATCCTTTTGCAGCGGTGTCCTTTGGCGTAGAAGTTAACGAGTTTTGTCCTTAACGTTTCAAAATCATGCACATTATGTCCTTTAGCACTAAATAAGTCAAATTTTTTGGTTAAATATGGTATGTGTCTTGCACATGAGGGTATTTTTGTCATTTCACCTTCCCAGAGGCTATTTTGTAAAGAATTATTATTTAAGGGCTATTTGTACAAAATAAAAAAAATTAAATATAAACTCTTTCTCTCCCTCTTTTATATTTATCTCTCTAATCTGAACCCACCACTATCACCACCACCCACCTCAGCCTTCACCGCCTCCACCCCTACCTACTGACTGTCACAACCGCTCAGAAGCAGAGGCGCGAGGTGCGATCGTGATTGATTCTCATTGCATACGAATAAATAAACATACTACATGAATAAAACAAACTCGAAATGCCATTCATTGTATCAAGTTTGAAACATAAGTTAGATATAGTGTTTACATCACTTCCAAAAGATAATAAGTTTAAAAGTTTACATCACATTTCAAATACTAAATGTTCAAGGATTTATTCTTCATGTCACCGCAAAGAGGCGGGATATGATAATAAATCCTACAAAAGTGGCAATGGAGTGCAGACACATGACTTCTTGAAACGTAAACCCGCAAAGCTTCCACTAATTTCCTGAAATACATGTAAGTTTGAAAAATCGTCAACAAAGTTGGTGTGAATTCATGCAGTTTGTATAAAATGTAAGAGTTGTATTTGTATAAAACACGGTATGTAATTGTAAAATGTAACTTGAAAAATGTAAGTTGTGAGTTGCAAATGTAAGGAAAGCAAGATCGCTAATGTTTAGGTAGGACGTTAACATGTGTGATGACATAGGAAGCATCCAAACCTAGGCGATTTTACATCGATTAACCTTCGACTGGGACCCAAAAGCACTCTTATGCATGGGCAAACTAGGGCCAAGAGTGAGGCTGCCAATACCCGCTAGATCTAACCTTTTGCTTTTTGGTCGATATTTAGATTAATGGTGCTTACTTATACCCTATTCGTGACGTGATCTATTGTATCATTCCTTAGTTTAACATACCATTTGTACATGTATATTCCCCAAAGTTTTGAAAACAAGAAAATGTTTAAAAAGTGGGACATGAACTCACAGTTTTGCGTCTTCAAGCATCTTAAACTTCACCGGTATCTTCTGGGTTCGCGTCGTAACCTATAAATGTTCTACATATGTTAATCACCTAAACATGTAATTCACTACGTACAAGTTATCATCTTGCCTTATGTATTTGTTTTGTTTTTAATGTATATGTTCGTAAATTGTTAATATATATCTTACAAATATATCTTTAGTTTTGTATTCTTGTGAGTCGTATCCATGATAGTCGGGTTTTACCCGTTCGTCTCGTTATCGTTAATCTAAATTGTATTTTCTATTTGTAATTATATATACTTTTTTATTCTCAAAATATATATAGTAGAATTTAAATAATAAGTGTTAAAAATAATTTATTTTCAACTTGTCTTTGACGTGTATTGGTGTGAGTATATTTTTAGTTATATTTTTAGCTTTTTTTAACTCGCTAATTTTTAAGTTTTAAATTTATAAAAAAAGATATTTTACTATCACTCTACACACGTTAGGGCAAGTGCACCCATTGCGGACGTAGTATAGTGATGGCAAGATACCGAGGTCGTCCATGCACACAAGAGCTTTTAATACTGGCTTATCGTCAACGTCTAATCAAACCAAATTTTTAGAAAAGATTTTTAAACTAATAAAAATATAAAAACAAAAAATAAAAATGATAGACAAGAAAGAATCACTTGGATGTAACTTATCTTTCATGTACCCTTTTGATGATTTCCGCACTTTGGGCATTTTAAGAGATTATCTTAGTTATGGTAGTAGGCCCTTCTTTTGGAGGCGACGTTACCCTCAACCTAGTGGTTTGAGTCAGCAAGGATACAATCCCACTAGGTCGGAATATTGAAAGATAATTAAGTAAGTTATCAATGCCAAATGTGGTGGACCCCCCTTACGAAGCGGCGATCACCCTCAACCCGTTGGTCTGAGTCAACAGAGATATAGTCCTCACGGGGTTGGTTTAAAGTTTTAATAGTAGTTTATGAATAAGGGGTGCAAGTGGTTTCTTACTCTCAGTCGGGCCAGTCATTCCCGGTCAATCCATGGAGTAGTACTAAACCTGCACCAGGTTCTCGCAGGATCTATACACTGAACGAGACATAGAATTACCCAGTCCACCCTTCTAACCCCCTTACAGGCAATTAACATGCTTTATGTAGACCGTAAAGACACGAATATGTTGAGTAAACGAACATATGAAGAATGGGTGAATAAATTTGCCTTCAATATAAAAAAGTAATTATTAAAATCATTAATACTAACCAATTAAAAAGTAGCCAGAGTTTGGAAATCATAAAAGAAATACGTCTTCACCAAGTGATGTAAGAATTTAGCCAAGCATGGCCTATGTTTGACAATTTTTGGTCCCCTTTGGCGGCCCTGTTAGAACGGTGCAACTTTCTTTGCTCGTTGAGACGGATGTTTGTGAAGTATATAAATATTCAAAAGAGTAAAAAAATATAGACAGTGAGAGCGATATATCTTCAATAATTAATTCTTATTAATCAAAGAAGAAGGGGTCGATCCGAGAATAAACTCGAATCTAAATGTCACCCCCTGGGCCAAACCAGGGGGTAAACTCTCATGAAAAACTCTATATGAAATATTACAATACAAGACACAAATAATTCCTATGAAGGAATCATGTATTTATAGAGAAATTCATAAGCCTATCTCAAATGTGATTGGTTGTTGGTATGTGTGCCCATCCACTTGCATGTGCCTTATCTTTTATCCACCGACTTGTTCTTTTCTTTTCCGGTGAAACCTTCACATATTAATATTTTCCTTTTTCTTTTATGTAAAAGCTTTTCACATATTGAGATATTTAAAATATCTTTTCTAATGATTTCTTTTACAAAAGGAAAGATTCCTTTTTTCAACAGAAATGTGTTTCTAGCTTTTTCCCCAGTGGTGGATCTAGGATTCCGACCAAGAGGTAACGTTTTATAAATAAGCGGTAACGAAATTGAAAAAACGTCAAATTTTTCCAAAATTTACACTATTTTTTCCGAAAATTTTCCGACCAAGGGGTAGCGGACGCCACCCCTTACATACATATAGGTTCGCCCCTGTTTTTCTCATAAGAAAAGATTCCTTTTCTTTTCTTTTGAAAACATTCCTTTTTCTTATGAAAGCCTTTTTCATAGAAAAGATATTTAATGTGTTAATAAGATATATTATCTTATTAACACAATTCTTTGACTTTGTATCTAGTAGACTCCATAATGTCTCGCTAACATTTTGAAGTCTTGTAACCTGTCGAGATCTTTAATCAAAGAATTAGAAGCTTCATATTTTTCTTTATCGATCTTCATAGCTTCTGGGACGGTTCGTCGGTCGCTTCGTGTTGACGGAATTATTTCTAAGTAACTTAAACTATTTTTAACAACAAATACAATAAAGTTTCCTAACAGTCACCCCCTATTTGTTGTTAAAAATACAAACAATGCATTTATACTTAGAAATAACAAATAAACTTTCTGAATATGTATCTTTCTTTTCTTCTTGGCACGTTATTATGTAGGCATTTTTTTGTGATATTCGTTGACTGTATCTTCATTGGCATGAAAGTTTATTTGGCAAACGTCCGACTTTTTATGGATGATCATCTGATTATATTTCATTTGTCGTTATAATTCTTCACCTCGATTTATACTTCCACCTAAATGTAAGCATTATATCTTGTATCCTTACCAGCTAAGATATAAGTATCTTCTATCCAATATAGGATAAGTGTTTAGGCTGTCGATTGATGAGGCTTCAAACAATAACGAATCATGCAAGGCTATAAAAAATGATCTTGAGCCGTCGAGTTTTTTTTTCGGATCAGAATTTCTGATGAATCTGATGAAATTTCTGATAAAACCGAAAGAAAAAAAAACGTTTTTTTTAACATATTTTTTTATGGAATCTGATAGATTCTGATGAATTTCTGATGAAATAATCAGAAAATCTATTTTTTTTACAGAATTTCTGATGAAATCTGATGGATTCTGATGAAAATCTGATAAAAAATCAGAAAATCTGAAAAAAAAGTTTTTTTAACAGAATTTTCTGATAAAATCTGATCGATTCTGATGAAAATCTGATAAAAAAATCAGAAAATCTGATTTTTTTTAACAGAAAATCTGACGAACGCATCAGAAATCATCAGAAAATCTGACGAACGCATCAGAAAATTCGATTTTTTTTTAAGATGAGAGGGAATAAGTAAGGAAAAGAGATATTACTTACACATATTTTTCTGGTAGACGCCTAAGTACATGTTCTTTTCTTCAAGTAATATTTTGTGAAAACTTTTTAAAAGATAATAATTATGAGTATGTTTTCTAAAGTTTCACACATTTTCTTTAATCTCTTTTTATCATTATCATTCCTTTTTTTTGAAGATTAACTGATGTGTGTAAAATGCAACATATAAATTACATCAAATGAGGCATAAAACTAACCCTTCTTAAGTACTAATGTTCGAAAAAGAGTGATTTTGTCTTCCTTTTGTATTTTCAGGATTAAGTGAGCTCAAATTCACAAAAGAAGCAAAAAGACAGCTAAATCTAACATAAATACAAGAAAAGGAACATAAGTGGACTGCCCGACTCCTCAACAGCATCCTCCCAAGCAAAATAGAGAAGGCAGAAGACTGAACACGCCCCGTGCTCAGCCAGCACGGGGCCGTGCCCAAGAAGCAGCAGAAAAGACAAACCTATAGAAGCTTCTATTGCCCACCACGGGGCCGTGTCCAGCGGACACGGGGGCATGGCGAAAGTACAGCAGGCGCATTAATTGTAATTGCGAATTACAATTAATGAAGAGAGAGAGTGTCAGACAAACACGAGGGCGTGTCCAGCGGACACGGGGCCGTGCCCAGCCTTCTGTTCAGCCTATAAATAGGAGTGCTTGGCTTCATTGCAACTCATCCCTTGGCACACCACCTCTCTCACACTTCATCCACCACCCACCACCATCACAACACCATCATCCACCACCATCATCCATTGTCCATCATAGAGTGTGTGAGTCGTCTCGGGATCCAAGATTGATCGTAAGAGTTCTTGACAATCAAGGCCATGTTTGCCTAAGTCTCTTACATCACTTGGTGAAGACAAGTGTTTAGTATAATACTTTTTATTTTTAATCTTTTGCACTTTTTATTTGGTTTTGTATTAATGACTTTAATAACTAGTTGCTTATGTTGAAGGTGATCTTTCCTTATCGTTTGTCCGTGGTGTCTTGGCATTATTTTACTATCTATATAAAATAAAAGATTTTCACCATTCATATCTCCACGGTCTATATGGAGGTATGTTGGCTACCTGGTCGGGGGTTAAGGGAACGGTTTGGTAAGGGTCTTGCCCTTGTTCAGCATTTAGAGGTCCTGCAAGGGACCTGGGTCAAATTTAGTAGGATCTCCTTCAATGCCCATAGGTATTGGATGGCGGGGATCCAAACTCTTTGACCCCCTCATAAGTTAACTACTATTAATACTATAACCCGGCTATTTAGGACTGTATCCCTGCTGACTCAGACTACTTAGCCGAGGGTAACGTCACCGCCAAAAGCGGGGCCTACCATAATTTGCATTAATAACTTAATTCATTATCTTTCAATAATCCGACCCTTTAGGATTGTATCCTTGCTGACTCAAACTACTGGGTTGAGGGTAACGTCGCCTTCAAAAGAGGAGCCTACTACAATAACTAAGATAATCTCTTAAACAAGTGCAAAACTGCGAAAATAATCAAAGGTTATACTAATACACGAGTCGGATCTAAGTGATTCATCTTGTCTATCTGTTTTTTATTTTATTTTTATTTTTCAGCATTTAGTTAGTTTTTATTTTCTTAGTTTAAAAATCTTTTCTAACATTTTTGATTTGATTAGACGTTGAGGATAAACCGGTACTAAAAGCTCTTGTGTCCTTGGACGACCTCGGTATCTTACCAACACTATACTACGTCCGCGATGGGTGCACTTGCCCATATGTGTGTTTAGTGTTAGTAAATATCATGTTTTATAAATTTAAAACTTGGCTAAAAGTGTAAAAAGGGCTTAAATATACATCTAAAATATAACAAACTTCACGCACATCAAGTTTTTGGCGCCGTTGCCGGGGACACAAGGATTTTAAGAAAGTTAGGAATCAACGGCCTAATCATCTTTTTATTTTTTCTTTTTAATTTTTAGGATTTTCTTAGTTTTTCAGCTTCTGCAGAGCTCAGCACGGGCCGTGCCTGGTCGGACACGGGCCGTGCCCAGCATTGTTACCGGCAGTTTTTAGTTTTCCAAGTTATAGAAGGCTGACCACGGGGCCGTGTCGGTGCAACACGGGGCCGTGTCCAACTCTCCAGTAACTGGGATCTGGAAAACAATCACTGTAACTCCGACCACGGGCCGTGTTCACTGAGCACGGGGCCGTGGTGAACCTTCTGACCAGCATTCTTTTCTGTTTTTTGCAGGACTTGGAACCAGACGCCACCCCTACGCAGTGTATGAGCTCCAGTTCTAATAAGGACATAAAAGAACCTCTAGAAGAACCCGAACGCTTTCTCAGAAAAAGACTAAAAGCCAAGAACCAAGAGAAAGTTTCAGGGAATCCACTTCCAATGGCGGACCAACGTACCCTCATGGATTATCTACGACCCACCGTAGGTAACCTAGGCGCCGCTATCAATGCACCGAATGTTGAAGCCAATAACTTCGAACTTCGGCCGCATTTGATACAAATGCTCCAAGACTCCACAACCTTCCATGGGCTTGCGGACGAGGATCCCCATCTACATATTACTAATTTCTTAGAAATATGTGATACCTTTCGGATCAATGGGGCATCAAATGATGCCATCCGCATTCGAATGTTTCCTTTCTCGCTAAAAGACCGAGCAAAAGCTTGGCTCAATGCCCTCCCAGCTGAATCGGTAAACACCTGGGATGAACTAGCCTAAAAATTTCTATATAAGTATTTCCCTCCAGCTAAAACGGCTAAATTAATGACTGAAATTAATACATATTCGCAAGAGGACGGGGAATCCTTATATGAAACTTGGGAAAGGTTCAAGGAGCTATTGCGAAAGTGTCCACATCACGGCCTTGCGATATGGCAACAAGTATCCACTTTCTATAATGGGTTGTTGCCACACACAAGGCAGACACTTGACTCTAGCTCCGGAGGACTTTTAGGTAATCGCCGCCCGCATGAAATATATAACCAAATTGAGGAAATTGCTCAAACCAATTTTCAGTTGCACACTCCCCGAGGCAATAAATCCATTGCCCCGGGCGCCCATAAGGTTGATGAAAGCACTTCTTTACAAGCCCAAATCGAGGCTCTTTCTTCAAAAATAAAAAAACTGGAAATGACAAAAACAGTCTCGGTTATGGCTTGTGAAGGGTGTGGTAGGCCACATGAAAATTGGAGTTGTATGAAAGAAACAAACGATCAACAAGAGTCGGTAAGCTACATTGACAATAGACCTAGGCCGTCGGGTCCTCCAACGGGCACTTACAACCAAGGATGGCGAAACCACCCTAACCTTGGTTGGAGAGAGCCCGGCAATAGTAGTAACCAACAAACCTAACGAACAAACTTTCAACAACCAAGAAATGAGTCACAAAATTTCACTCAACAACAAGGTGGACGAGAAAGGCTTGAAGATACTATATCTCGCCTCATCTCCGACACTGAAAAGAAAAACTTGGAAAGGTTTCTACAATTAGAATCAAATTTTAGAAATTAACAAGCTAGTATTCAAAACATAGAAAAAAAATTAAATCAACTAGCTCAAAATTTTTCCGAGAGACCACAAGGTGCATTACCAAGCAATACCGAAACAAACCCAAAAGCGCAAGTTCATCTCATCACGTTACGAAACCGCACCGTGGGGCCTGCGGAAGCACCACCACCGACAGAAGAGACTATACCCCCGCCTCTGCAGGAGAAGAACTCTCCTCCATCATCAGAGCCTACCAAGGCTCCTCGAGTTCCGTACCCCGGTAGGTTAATTCGTCAAAAGACCAATGAGCAATTCGCAAAATTCGAAAGTCTATTAAAACAATTGCATGTCAATATTCCTTTTATTGATGTCCTAACCCAAATGCCCAAATACTCTAAGTTCATGAGGGACTTCCTCACTCATAAAAAGAAAATTGAAACTTTGCAATTAGTTAACTTAGGCGAAGAATGCTCTGCCCTCGTACTCAACAAACTTCCCCAAAAGAAAATCGATCCTGGAAGCTTCACGATTCCCTGCTCGATCGGGGACTCCCCCGTTCGTAACGCACTAGCCGACCTTGGGGCTAGCATTAACCTCATGCCTTCATCAATGTTTAAAAGACTCGGCCTGGGAACAACGAGTCCTACAAAAATAAGCATACAACTTGCTGATTGATCCGTCAAATTCCCGCAAGGTGTCATCGAAAATGTCCTAGTAAAGGTAAACAAATTTGTCTATCCGACCGATTTTGTCATACTTGATATGGAAGAAGACACCGAAGTCCCCCTCATACTAGGGAGACCATTTCTCGCCACTGCACAAGCAGTGGTAGACATGAATGACGGAACGCTCACCCTAAGGTACGGAGATGATGAAGTAAAATTCGGGGTTGGGAAGAGAATAGAGGACGACGACCCGGTCAACTACATGAAGGTTATTGATTCGAGTTTGGATGCTGCTCTCCGACGGTGCAACATGGGATGCCAAACATCCCACTCAGAAAATATATAACCTCACATTGGGTCTAGCCAAGGACCCTTATAAACGTGTCCAACCAACACGGCCCCGTGCTACACCCCCTGCAGAAAAATGCCCAGTTCAGGTAACTGGACACGGGCCGTGTTCACCAGACACGCCCCCGTGTCCAGGCTTCTGTTTCTGTTCTTTAATTTTCGTTATTGGCACCTGAACACGGGGCCGTGTCCGGTCCCCACGGGGCCGTGTCCAGACTGCCAGTAACATTAATTTTTGCTTTTAAACACCATATTACACATCTAATCAACCTAAAAATTTATTTTTGGGACACATTGAGGAAAATGTGTAATTTAAGTGTGGGGGGGGGGATGCTTAAACCTTGAAATTTTGCAAGTCCTAAAAAAAGCCTTACACAAAACTCTATTGGAACCGCTAATCACCCCAAATTTTTTTTCAAAAATTTTCAATTTTTCTTCACTTGTCTAAAATCAATAAGGTTACATTTTTTACAAGTTTACAACCAATAGCGTCGTGATAAAAAGAACCAACATACGAAAATTACGAAACGGCATGACAAGTTTAGTTAAAATTTGATTATATATACTTGATCACATAGAAAAACCCATTCCCACAAAAAGTGAGTTTTGAGCCTTTATTGAGCATACAAATACACATCTTTAGACTAAATGCTCATTTTTCGTTTCTTGTGTGAATAGCCGTTTGGTTCTTACCACTCTAGAACTTGCCACGACGATTCATTCCCGGTCCTTACCAACTTAAACCCAAGTAAGTAAATGATGGAGGCATTAGGACTAACCCTTTTTCTTTCAAAACCATTATTTTCATTTTTCTTTTCACCCACCTAAAAACTCCCCCTAGTTAACCCCTTTGAGCCTAAACCTTTCATTTCTTTACCCTAAAAACCCTTTTACCCACCAAAACCCTTTTTATTTTTACCCTTTATTTTAGTAACAAGCTCGGTTTTCGTGTGACTAAAAAAAATAAATAAATAAATGATGAAGTTTGAAATAAACAAACAAAGCTCTTAAAACAAAAAGCTTGTTTGAAGAAATACTTCATTAAAAATAAAAAGTCACTAAAATAAAATGTTTTACGAAAACCGACGCTTTTTACGATTTTCGCCCTTTTCTACTAACCACTAACCCATTCACCCACCTTTAGCCCAAGCCTTTACCCAAAAAAGTCCTCTTGATATTTACAAAGGTAACAAGTTAAAAAGGAGGAGGATTGATTGCTTGGCAAGCTTATGGTAGGAATAAGTTCCATGCCGCTCTCGAGTGATTCACTAAAAATACACCTTCGGCCGAGTGTGAGTGATTTCTCCCGTGAGGTATGTGAACTTGTATATAAATGGAATTTTAAAAAAGGCATGTTATACCCAAATAAGTAATTTATCCTATGAAACGTTCTAAATAAATCATAACGAATAGGATTGTAAATAAATAAAAATAAAACCCAAAAAGATCTTGGATTTCCGACGCTCTATGACAAGCCAAAACCTTCTCTTCTACCCATTCCATTTGGGAGTGAAAGCCACATATTAAAGAGTTTTGCTTGAGGACAAGCAAAAGTTCAAGTGTGGGGGTATTTGATGTGTGTAAAATGCAACATATAAATTACATCAAATGAGGCATAAAACTAACCCTTTTTAAGTACTAATGTTGGAAAAAGAGTGTTTTTGTCTTCCTTTTGTATTTTCAGGATTAAATGAGCTCAAATTCACAAAAGAAGCAAAAGGACAGCTAAACTAACATAAATACAAGAAAAGGAACATAAGTGGACTGCCCGACCCCTCAACAGCATCCTCCCAAGCAAAATAGAGAAGGCAGAAGACTGAACATGCCCCGTGCTCAGCCAGCACGGGGCCGTGCCCAAGAAGCAGCAGAAAAGACAAACCTATAGAAGCTTCTATTGCCCACCACGGGGCCGTGTCCAGCGGACACGGGGGCATGGCGAAAGTACAGCAGGCGCATTAATTGTAATTGCGAATTACAATTAATGAAGAGAGAGAGTGTCAGACAGGCACGGGGGCGTGTCCAGCGGACACGGGGCCGTGCCCAGTGTGACAACTCGAGTTTTCGACCTTCACTTTCACATTAAATGCACGTTGACTTTGACTGATTAGTTGTTTGACTTATTGACTTGTAATGTACACATTGTGATAGTGATTAGTGCATGATTATGTGGTTGCTTGCATAACATGAAACTTGTTGAAAAACCTAAAACTGATAACATATGACTGATCCCGACGAGACAAACTTTGATTCGCCAAAACAACCCGACGAAACAGAAGTCTGTTTCGTCAAACTCTATCTTGACGAAACTAAAGAGTTTTGCCGGCCCAGTATTTCGCCGAAGCCCATTACGGGCCCAAAACGTTAAATCGAATATTAAAACGTGAAATAGCTTCAGTTTCACACTTTTATTAAAAACCACCGAAACCCTAGAACCTTTCTCTGTCATTGGCGATCGCGAATTCCCGAAACACCGGAACGATCAAGTTGCTATCTTTGTTATCATTCTTCGTGGTTAGTGTTTATTTCTCGCACGATTGTTTGTTTCCTTGTTATATACTAATTGAATACATGATTCATTGTGCTTGATCTCATGTTGTGAATTCTCGAATTGATTGATGATAACCTTGGTGAACGATAATGAAACTGGTAATCATAGGATTCTTATTGTTAAATCGAATAGGATTATGATTCTAAGACATATTGATTGACAGGGTGAATTCGTATTCCTGTATATACTCGTTACCTAAATTGTTCAGAATGATGTTGGTTTTGTATGAATGATTGAACATCTGTGATTGATGATGATTGTATGATTGTCGACGGCTGTGGGTATGATTAGGGTTCTGTAAAACGTAACTGATAATTGACGTAAATGATAATTGACGTAACTGATGTTTGACGAACTTGACTGGCTTGACGAAACAGAACTCTCGGCGAAACATAATGTGTTTCGCCAAGGGTGATCGACGAAACAGAACTCTGTTTCGCCAAAGGCAGGATTGACGAAATAGAATGTGTTTCGCCAAAGTGTGTTTCGCCGAATGTGATTCGCCAAAGTGTGTTTCGCCAATTCGAATACTTTGCACAGTAACCTGACTTAACTCTGTTAGAAGTTAACTGGATTGATTAACCACTGTTAAGTGATACGCATGACTTATATGAACTTGAATGTGTACAATGTGCTACTTGGTGATTATCGATGCATTGTCCTTTGTGATTACACATACGTGCTAACTTCGTGAATATCAACTGATCAAACACATGTGAATATTTAGGACTTGACTGATTAAGTGTGAGCGAGTAGTTAATCTTACCGAACAAACCAAGGTGAGTTCACTGCATTTCTCAAGCATGCGTCCCGGTGGTTTGGGACAACTAGTAAACATTTGGAAGGGAATCTTGGGTGAACATTTAAATTGGGTTTTGGTTATTGAACATGGAACCAATCATTATCGGATTGCCTGTAGGGCAATGGGGTAATTAGTCGATAGCGCTATTAGGTTTAATACCTCATACCGGGCCGTAAGGACGGGCGTGAACTAATTATCTGGGCATCATTACCAATGCTTGGTTAGGGGCATTGGGGGCTGGACACACTTCCAGGTTATTAAGGGACACACTTCCCGGATACATATGGGCACACTCCCTAGGGTATCTCAACAAGTCATAAACAACATCATATCACAACGTTGAATTGGCTTAACATACATCTGGTAACAAAACACGTTAACAAAACTTTGAACTCACCAGCGTCATCTGACACACTTGTCTGCATGCTTGCAGGTCGTTAGAATTCGTGACATGGACTTGCTATCTGGGAGTGCTGGAGTGGTCATGGATCGAGGCTTCTGGATTAACTCATATGTGATACATTGGTTTTGAGCAGTATTATGAAACAATTGTTAAATGATTTACTACATGCTTCCGCTACATAACTCTATGGGAAATAATATTATGGTTGACATTTTATATTGGTAATTAATAGCATGTTTTATTTAAATATTTATCATTGGTTCAATGTGATTGGTGGCTCAGACTCTGATGCGTAACACGCCTCGCGGAGTTTCCGCAGGTGGTAATTTGGGGGTGTTACAGTTTGGTATCAGAGCCACTGGTTATAGTGAACTAGGTTTTAAAACATTTTATAAAACCAGACTATAACCGAATACCTTCGAAGAATCGATCATGACACTCAGCTCCAGATCGCAAGGTTCGTCTTCTGTTTAGTTTATGCATTACTTCCTTAGTAGTCACACACTCATAACATGCATGAAACGATACACTTGATACTATGGTGACTTGATAGTGTGACACTACTCTTCGACTTATGTGAATAGTAAACCTGTGATACCATTCGTTGTGTTGTGTGAACGGGGGAAACTTCGAGCGCAAGCTAAGAGGCATTGAGATAAGCATGCAAATTGCCTTATTATTATGGGTGCACACTTAATAATAACGTGGGGTGCATGCAAGTCCCAGTGAGGCTTATCGAGCGTGAGAAGGGTCTGCCTTATTATGTGTGAACTTGGTAGTACGTAGATATCAACATAATACTTGATTTCCATCTCGT
Source organism: Helianthus annuus (assembly GCF_002127325.2). Classification (NCBI taxonomy): domain Eukaryota; kingdom Viridiplantae; phylum Streptophyta; class Magnoliopsida; order Asterales; family Asteraceae; genus Helianthus; species Helianthus annuus. The sequence goes on along the minus strand of NC_035438.2, from coordinate 97,379,846 downwards.
TTCGATTTCCTGAATCGGTTCATCTCTATATATAGAATCATGAGTGGACGAGGACACGGACGTGGCAACATCAACATGACTCAGGCTGAGTTGACTGACCTAATCAACACCCGTGTGGCTGAGGCTTTAGCAGCCTATCAAGCTGGTACGGAATGTACCAAGTACTCTTTACTCTTATATCGCGTACACGTCTTTTCACTCCTATAATGTGTTTCCTTTCGTCATTTAGGTCAGCAAGTGCAACCTCAACCCAACCAGCCTGCGTGTACGTTCAAAATGTTCATGGACTGTAAGCCACAGACCTTCACCGGGACTGAAGGGGCTGTGGGACTCTTGAGATGGTTCGAGAAAGCAGAGTCCGTGTTTGCTATTTGTAACTGTCCCGCTGGGGACAGGGTGAAATATGCTGCGGGTACCTTGGCGGATGGTGCCCTAACGTGGTGGAATGCCCAGGTGCAGTTGTTGGGCATCGAGGCAGCGAATGCCACAACTTGGGATAACTTTAAAGAACTGATTAGGGAGGAGTATTGTCCTCGGGATGAGGTCCAGAAGTTGGAAAACGAGTATTATGACTTGAAGATGGTTGGATCTGAAGTCGAAGCGTATGTGAAGCGATCGTATGAATTGGCCGACATGTGCCCGAACTTGTCCCGGCCTATGTCTCAGAGGATTGAGTTATTCATCAAGGGGCTGCCTCCGCGTGTGAAGAGTTTGGTCACTGCAGCCCATCTCAATGATTTGACACAGATTGTTCGTTTGACCCACAAGATTGTGGATCAAGAGGTAGAGAGTAACTCGTTACCACCGCGTGTTTCAACCACTACTGCTGCTGCACCCACTGCCACTGCGTCCGTTAATGATAACAAAAGGAAGTGGAGTGACTATGATAAAGCCTCTAGCGCGAGTCAGACACAGAAAAGACCAGATAATAACAACAACCGCAGCATCAGCCAGTCGTCTTCTGTCAATCAAGGCCAAGGGGGTAGCCAAAGTCAGGGTCAGTATGTGGGGAGGAAGCCACGGTGTAACAAGTGTGGCTATCATCATTTCGGGCCGTGTGGTCGGATATGTAACAGGTGTGGTAAGGCGAGCCATGAGGCCAGGGATTGTAGGGCCCCACAGCCCAAACACCAGCAGCAACAGAACCAGCAGAACCAGAGACAGCAGGGACAACCACCCCAGCAGAATCAGGGCTTCAGGAAGGGGTGCTATCAGTGTGGTGACGAGGGTCACTTTAAGCGGGATTGCCCTCAACTAAACCAGAACACTAACGACAACAACCGCCCGAATAATAACAATGCTGGGAACAACAACAACAATGGCAATAATGGGGGTAATGGTGCTCGGGGCAGGGTGTTTCAGCTTGGGGCAGGGGATGCTAGGAATGACGGCAATGTTGTCACCGGTACGTTTCCTGTAAACAATCATATTGCTTCTGTGTTATTTGATTCTGGTACCGATTGGAGTTATGTGTCCATAGAATTTAGTCGACGATTGGGGATAACCCCAACACCTTTAGAAGTTAAACAAGTAGTAGAACTAGCAGATGGTAAGACGATAGAAGCCTCGCATGTCCTTTTCGGGTGCAAACTAGACCTCGTGGGTCAAGTGTTTGATATTGATCTCCTTTCCGTTACGCTCGGTAGTTTCGATATAGTGGTAGGCATGGATTGGTTGTCTAAGCACCAAGCGGAAATTTTTGTGTAAGGAGAAGGTTGTGCGTATTCCTCTCCCCGATGGGGAGTCATTATTAGTTCAAGGGCATCGTAGTGGGACGATGGTTGGTATTATCTCGGCCATGCATGCGCAGAAGTATCTACAAAAGGGGTATCCTGCAATGTTAGCGTTAGTTACCAACGCTCAGTCTGAAGAGAGAAAGATCGAGGATCTACCAGTGGTGTGAGAATTCACAGATGTGTTCCCAGAGGAGTTACCAGGGTTACCTCCTCACCGTCAAGTAGAATTTCAGGTTGATCTGGCGCCGGGAGCGGCCCCAATTGCTCGAGCTCCATACCGGTTGGCCCCTGGGGAGTTACAGGAATTGTCTAATCAGCTACAGGAATTATTGGATAGAGGTTTCATTCGACCCAGTTCTTCGCCCTGGGGAGCCCCAGTTCTGTTTGTAAAGAAGAAAGACGGGTCATTCCGTATGTGTATTGATTATCGAGAGCTCAACAAGGTAACCATTAAGAACCGCTATCCGTTACCATGCATCGACGACTTGTTTGACCAGTTGCAAGGGTCAAGTTTCTATTCAAAGATCGACTTAAGATCGGGTTATCATCAGGTGCGGGTTAGGGAGGAGGATGTTCCCAAGACTGCTTTTCGAACGCGCTACGGACACTATGAGTTTTTGGTTATGCCATTTGGGCTGACAAATGCACCAGCGGTTTTCATGGATCTCATGAACCGCGTGTGTAAGCCATATCTCGATGATTTCGTTATCGTATTCATTGATGACATTTTGGTCTACTCGAAGAACAGGGAGGATCACGAGCATCACCTACGACTCATCTTGGAACTTTTAAGAAAGGAGCAATTGTATGCAAAGTTTTCTAAGTGTGACTTATGGATTCGGGAAGTGCATTTCCTTGGGCACGTTGTTAACGAAAAAGGGATGCATGTGGATCCTGCGAAAGTGGACGCAGTTAAGAATTGGGCAGCACCAAAGACTCCTTCTGAGGTGCGCCAATTTCTTGGTCTCGCTGGATACTATCGAAGGTTTATTAGAGACTTCTCGAAAATCGCGCAACCTCTCACCTCGCTGACACAGAAGAACACGGTATACTCTTGGGGAACGAAACAGGAAGAGGCTTTCCAGTTGTTAAAACAGAAACTTTGCAGTGCACCAATCTTGTCTTTACCAGAGGGTACCGAAGATTTTGTGGTCTACTGTGATGCATCGATTCAAGGTCTCGGTTGTGTGTTCATGCAACGCGAGAAGGTGATAGCCTATGCCTCGCGACAGTTGAAGATTCACGAGAAAAACTACACGACACATGACTTGGAGTTAGGAGCGGTGGTATTTGCGTTGAAGATCTTGAGGCACTATCTGTACGGTACCAAATGCACCATCTACACCGACCATAGGAGTCTTCAGTATATCTTCGACCAGAGAGAGTTGAATATGCGGCAACGGCGATGGGTTGAATTGTTGAATGATTATGAATGTGCCATCAAGTATCATCCGGGCAAAGCGAACGTCGTAGCTGACGCCCTCAGCAGAAAGAATAATGCACCTAGGCGTGTACGAGCATTGCAACTCACGATCCAATCCAATCTTCCTTCCCAGATACGAAACGCTCAGTTAGAAGCGTTGAAACCAGAGAACGTTCGAGCTGAAGCTTTACGTGGCTCAAGGCAACGACTAGAACAAAAGGGAGACGGTGCTTACTACGTAACCGGACGCATCTGGGTTCCACTCTATGGTGACTTACGAGAACTTGTAATGGAGGAGGCACATAAATCACGTTACTCCGTATATCCTGGATCAGATAAGATGTACCACGACTTGAAAACTACATACTGGTGGCCTAGCATGAAAGCTCACATAGCAACTTACGTCAGCAAATGTTTGACTTGTGCTAAAGTCAAAGCAGAACATCAAAAGCCCTCGGGTCTACTGCAGCAACCAGAGATACCCACATGGAAGTGGGAACAGATCGCCATGGATTTCGTGACAGGATTACCTCGAACCCAGGCTGGGAACGATACCATTTGGGTGATTGTTGATCGCCTCACGAAGTCAGCACATTTCTTAGCAATCAAGGAGACAGACAAGTTTTCGCAACTGGCAGCGGTTTACCTTAAAGAAGTCATCTCTAGACATGGGGTACCAACTTCTATCATTTCGGACCGAGATCCACGTTTCACTTCTGATCTTTGGCAATCAATGCACAAGTCGTTCGGTTCACGACTCGACATGAGTACCGCTTATCACCCGCAGACGGATGGTCAAAGCGAGCGCACCATCCAAACACTTGAAGACATGCTGCGGGCATGTGTAATCGACTTTGGGAAAGGATGGGAGAAGCACTTACCGTTGATAGAATTCTCCTACAACAACAGCTACCACACTAGTATACAGGCAGCTCCGTTCGAAGCGCTGTACGGACGGAAATGCCGTTCACCTCTCTGTTGGCTTGAAGTAGGTGATAGTCAGATCACAGGCCCTGAACTTGTGCTTGAGACATCGGAAAATATTGTCCGGATACGGAACCGTATGGCCGCAGCTCGCGACCATCAGAAAAGCTACGCTGACAAGCGTAGTAAACCGTTGGAGTTCGAAGTTAATGATCGCGTTATGTTAAAGGTCTCACCCTGGAAGGGCGCGGTGCGTTTTGGGAAACGCGGCAAACTAAACCCTCGTTATGTGGGACCGTTCAAAATTTTGGAACGAGTTAGAAAGGTGGCCTACAGGTTGGAATTACCTGCTGAGTTGGGTAATGTTCACGATGTGTTTCACGTGTCGCAGTTAAAGAAGTGTTTGGCTGACGAAACACTAGTTGTACCATTTCAAGAGCTGAAAATAGATGACAAGTTGCAGTTTGTCGAAGAACCAATTGAGATCATGGATCGGGAAGTTAAAGTTCGTAAGCACAGCCGTATACCGATTGTGAGAGTTCGTTGGAACTCAAGACGTGGTCCGGAGTTCACGTGGGAACGCGAGGATCAGATAGAACGTAAGTATCCACATTTGTTCCCCAAAGACAAGACCAAGCCTGGCAATTCTAGATCTCATGTAACCAGTGAATTTCGGGACGAAATTCCCATTCAAGTTGGGGATGATGTGACACCCGCGGAAAATGCACAGTCATCCTGATTAGCATCGCATCGTGTTGCGGATGGCCTATCAAATTTCGGGACGAAATTTCTTTCAAGTTGGGGATGATGTGACAACTCGAGTTTTCGACCTTCACTTTCACATTAAATGCACGTTGACTTTGACTGATTAGTTGTTTGACTTATTAACTTGTAATGTACACATTGTGATAGTGATTAGTGCATGATTATGTGGTTGCTTGCATAACATGAAACTTGTTGAAAAACCTAAAACTGATAACATATGAATGATCCCGACGAGACAAACTTTGATTCGCCAAAACAACCCGACGAAACAGAAGTCTGTTTCGTCAAACTCTATCTTGACGAAACTAAAGAGTTTTGCCGGCCCAGTATTTCGCCGAAGCCCATTACGGGCCCAAAACGTTAAATCGAATATTAAAACGTGAAATAGCTTCAGTTTCACACTTTTATTAAAAACCACCGAAACCCTAGAACCTTTCTCTGTCATTGGCGATCGCGAATTCCCGAAACACCGGAACGATCAAGTTGCTATCTTTGTTATCATTCTTCGTGGTTAGTGTTTATTTCTCGCACGATTGTTTGTTTCCTTGTTATATACTAATTGAATACATGATTCATTGTGCTTGATCTCATGTTGTGAATTCTCGAATTGATTGATGATAACCTTGGTGAACGATAATGAAACTGGTAATCATAGGATTCTTATTGTTAAATCGAATAGGATTATGATTCTAAGACATATTGATTGACAGGGTGAATTCGTATTCCTGTATATACTCGTTACCTAAATTGTTCAGAATGATGTTGGTTTTGTATGAATGATTGAACATCTGTGATTGATGATGATTGTATGATTGTCGACGGCTGTGGGTATGATTAGGGTTCTGTAAAACGTAACTGATAATTGACGTAACTGATGTTTGACGAACTTGACTGGCTTGACGAAATAGAATGTGTTTCGCCAAAGTGTGTTTCGCCGAATGTGATTCGCCAAAGTGTGTTTCGCCAATTCGAATACTTTGCACAGTAACCTGACTTAACTCTGTTAGAAGTTAACTGGATTGATTAACCACTGTTAAGTGATACGCATGACTTATATGAACTCGAATGTGTACAATGTGCTACTTGGTGATTATCGATGCATTGTCCTTTGTGATTACACATACGTGCCAACTTCGTGAATATCAACTGATCAAACACATGTGAATATTTAGGACTTGACTGATTAAGTGTGAGCGAGTAGTTAATCTTACCGAGCAAACCAAGGTGAGTTCACTACATTTCTCAAGCATGCGTCCCGGTGGTTTGGGACAACTAGTAAACATTTGGAAGGGAATCTTGGGTGAACATTTAAATTGGGTTTTGGTTATTGAACATGGAACCAATCATTATCGGATTGCCTGTAGGGCAATGGGGTAATTAGTCGATAGCGCTATTAGGTTTAATACCTCACACCGGGCCGTAAGGACGGGCGTGAACTAATTATCTGGGCATCATTACCAATGCTTGGTTAGGGGCGTTGGGGACTGGACACACTTCCAGGTTATTAAGGGACACACTTCCCGGATACATATGGGTACACTCCCTAGGGTATCTCAACAAGTCATAAACAGCATCATATCACAACATTGAATTGGCTTAACATACATCTGGTAACAAAACACGTTAACAAAACTTTGAACTCACCAGCGTCGTCTGACACACTTGTCTATATGCTTGCAGGTCGTTAGAATTCGTGACATGGACTTGCTATCTGGGAGTGCTGGAGTGGTCATGGATCGAGGCTTCTGGATTAACTTATATGTGATACATTGGTTTTGAGCAGTATTATGAAACAATTGTTAAATGATTTACTACATGCTTCCGCTACATAACTCTTTGGGAATTAATATTATGGTTGACATTTTATATTGGTAATTAATGGCATGTTTTATTTAAATATTTATCATTGGTTCAATGTGATTGGTGGCTCAGACTCTGATGCGTAACACGCCTCGCGGAGTTTCCGCTGGTGGTAATTTGGGGGTGTTACACCCAGCCTTCTGTTCAGCCTATAAATAGGAGTGCTTGGCTTCATTGCAACTCATCCCTTGGCACACCACCTCTCTCACACTTCATCCACCACCCACCACCATCACAACACCATCATCCACCACCATCATCCATTGTCCATCATAGAGTGTGTGAGTCGTCTCGGGATCCAAGATTGATCGTAAGAGTTCTTGACAATCAAGGCCATGTTTGCCTAAGTCTGTTACATCACTTGGTGAAGACAAGTGTTTAGTATAATACTTTTTATTTTTAATATTTTGCACTTTTTATTTGGTTTTGTATTAATGACTTTAATAACTAGTTGCTTATGTTGAAGGTGATCTTTCCTTATCGTTTGTCCGTGGTGTCTTGGCATTATTTTACTGTCTATATAAAATAAAAGATTTTCACCATTCATATCTCCACGGTCTATATGGAGGTATGTTGGCTACCTGGTCGGGGGTTAAGGGAACGGTTTGGTAAGGGTCTTGCCCTTGTTCAGCGTTTAGAGGTCCTGCAAGGGACCTGGGTCAAATTTAGTAGGATCTCCTTCAATGCCCATAGGTATTGGATGGCGGGGATCCAAACTCTTTGACCCCCTCGTAAGTTAACTACTATTAATACTATAACCCGGCTATTTAGGACTGTATCCCTACTGACTCAGACTACTTAGCCGAGGGTAACGTCACCGCCAAAAGCGGGGCCTACCATAATTTGCATTAATAACTTAATTCATTATCTTTCAATAATCCGACCCTTTAGGATTGTATCCTTGCTGACTCAAACTACTGGGTTGAGGGTAACGTCGCCTTCAAAAGAGGGGCCTACTACAATAACTAAGATAATCTCTTAAACAAGTGCAAAAGTGCGAAAATAATCAAAGCTTATACTAATACACGAGTCGGATCCAAGTGATTCATCTTGTCTATATGTTTTTTATTTTATTTTTATTTTTCAGCATTTAGTTAGTTTTTATTTTCTTAGTTTAAAAATCTTTTCTAACATTTTTGATTTGATTAGACGTTGAGGATAAACCGGTACTAAAAGCTCTTGTGTCCTTGGACGACCTCGGTATCTTACCAACACTATACTACGTCCGCGATGGATGCACTTGCCCATATGTGTGTTTAGTGTTAGTAAATATCGTGTTTTATAAATTTAAAACTTGGTTAAAAGTGTAAAAAGGGCTTAAATATACATCTAAAATATAACACACTTCACGCACATCATTAACCAACCAGAATTTGGAGTTATTTCATTAAATAAGATACGTACAAACTTTCTTTTATCAGAAACTCTCTTTTTAGATGTCAAAATTTTTCTTTCTGATAAACTAAAGTTCATTTATCTTTGTTTAACTCCCTTTTTTTTGTGCTTTTTTTATATCCTTTTTCTACACCTCTTTTTATACAAAAAAAATACTAATAGAGATAATAAAGATAATAGTAATAAAAGCAATAGTAATGAAAGTAACAGAAAAAATAATAGCTCTACTACATGCTTTATTTTTTTTTTGGATCTGCAAAAAAAAAAAAAGATTTCTTTTTACTTTTAACAGATCAAGAATATACGTCTCTCTTACAGGAGCAAGGGATCTTGGAAATAATTTATCCAATCTGCTCTGATACCACTTTTTGGTCCCCTTTGGCGGCCCTGTTAGAACGGTGCAACTTTCTTCGCTCGTTCAGACGGGTGTTTGTGAAGTATATAAATATTCAAAAGAGTAAAAAATATAGACAGTGAGAGCGATATATCTTCAATAATTAATTCTTATTAATCAAAGAAGAAGGGGTCGATCCGAGAATAAACTCGAATCTAAATGTCACCCCCTGGGCCAAACCAGGGGGTAAACTCTCATGAAAAACTCTATATGAAATATTACAATACAAGACACAAATAATTCCTACGAAGGAATCATGTATTTATAGAGAAATTCATAAGCCTATCTCAAATGTGATTGGTTGTTGGTATGTGTGCCCATCCACTTGCATGTGCCTTATCTTTTATCCACCAACTTGTTCTTTTCTTTTCTGGTGAAACCTTCACATATTAATATTTTCCTTTTTCTTTTATGTGAAAGCTTTTCACATATTGAGATATTTAAAATATCTTTTCTAATGATTTCTTTTACAAAAGGAAAGATTCCTTTTTCAACAGAAATATTTTTCTAGCTTTTTCCCATAAGAAAAGATTCCTTTTCTTTTCTTTTGAAAACATTTCTTTTTCTTATGAAAGTGTTTTTCATAGAAAAGATATTTAATGTGTTAATAAGATATATTATCTTATTAACACAATTCTTTGACTTTGTATCTAGTAGACTCCATAATGTCTCGCTAACATTTTGAAGTCTTGTAACCTGTCGAGATCTTTAATCAAAGAATTAGAAGCTTGATATTTTTCTTTCTTGGTCTTCATAGCTTCTGGGACGGTTCGTCGGTCGATTCGTGTTGACGGAATTATTTCTAAGTAACTTAAACTATTTTTAACAACAAATATAATAAAGTTTCCTAACAGACAAAGATTCTTACGATCAATCTTGGATCCCAAGACTACACACACACTCTAAAGATGGAAAAATGGATGATGGTGGTGTTTGACAAAGGTTCTCGGCATTGAAAGTAAAGCAGGCCGATCAGGAGGCAAGGCATGAAGTTCTCTAAGAAGATGAGTAATCCAAACAATTTCAGCTGCAGTATTCGCCATTGCTCCATATTCTGATTCACAACTAGAGCGAGAGACTGTAGGCTGCTTCTTTGCACTCCAAGAAACAAGATTACCACCTAAGAAAATAGAATACCCATATGTGGATCGGCGAGTATCTAAACAGCGAGCCCAATCAGCATCCGAATAACCAATGATGGAAGAGGTGTGCGGCCGAGTATAAGTTAAGCCAAAAGAGAGAGTGCCTTTGACATAACGAAGAATCCGTTTAACAACTTGAAATTGAGCAACTGTGGGAGCATGAAGAAATTGAGAGACTTTGTTAGGAAACTTTATTTGTAAGTATTGAAGAAAATATCAATCAACTGGATCTCTAAAGAAGATAACAGTCCTGAAGATCACAACAAGAAAAAGAAGATCAGATAGGACAACTGAAATACAAAGCATCTACTTCAAAGAATCATGAGTTGATCAAGAGTTGATTTGGATTATCAGAGAAGGTCATTTCTGATGGATCTGATGATATTTCTGATGAAATATCATCAGTTTCTGATGATTCTGATCATCAGACGTTCTGATGATTTGTTCACCAGAATTTCTGATGAAGTGGTTTATCATAAATTCTGATGAAAGCCCCACTTGTCTAAAAATCACAACTCTATCCTGCCACCAATGACCAAAGCATGACATTATTGGTTATCATGATTACAAATGCAACTTGAACGATGGATTCAATGAATATGTCAAATTGCTACTTTACGCAGGACTTATTGCATGAATAAACAATTGTTTATTCATGTACACAGCCATCTATAAATAGAAGGCTCGAGAGGCAGAAGATACTTGAGTTTGAAGCTTAGCATACACATACAAACACCCAAACTCCACTGCCCTTCTCACCCACAGAATTCAAGATTCATTTGTATTAGATAATAATCTTACAATCACCTTGTTAAACTATTTTGTTTCAAAGTGATATAAACTTGATAATTCTGTAGGTCTTGTTTCTTGAAAGTCTGATTTCCATTTCCGCACATCTTTTTCACATATACTGAAATCACTTGCCATATTACGTAAAAAGAAGTTGTTAAGGCCAGACTAGGTCCAACAATTGGTATTAGAGCAGATTGAATAAATTATTTTCAAACGATCAATCGCTCTTCTTCTTTTTTCTAAATATGACCAGCTTTCAATCCTGGAATAATGCTTTCAATATTGGTTCTATGTCCAAACCTCCGACTCTGGTCAGAGAGGAATACCCCCAATGGAAAATCAGGATGGTCAATTTCCTTAATGGTCATGACCGAGCTCTGTTTCAATCCATTGAAAGGGGTCCACATATACCAATGACTGAAATACCAGCAATTCCAGCAACTGACCAACTACCTGCTATCCCTGCCTCCCAAGCCCCCAAAAGTGAAATACTTTGGGGTGAGGAAGACAAGGAACTGGTAGCCAGGGATGAAAGGGCTAAGTCACTCTTAATAATGGCCATCCCTAATGACATATTTTCACAAGTTGATGCATGTGCATCAGCCAAGGAAATATGGGATCAGTTGGAAAACCTTTGTGAAGGAGGAGAAAGTATGAAGAGAAACAAAAGAACAAATAATGTTTCCTCATATGAGAGGTTTAAAAGTTTACCAAGTGAAAAATTAATTGATACATATGAAAGGTTCACAAAACTTTTAAACGAGCTAAAGAAATTTGGAATAACTAAATCAAATGATGAAAGAAATGTGAAATTTCTTGATGCTTTGCCTAGAGAGTGGAGAAGTCTAACCATGACTTTTTCCTCAACCTTAGAACTAGGAAACATGAGTCTTCATGACTTATACAGCATCTTGATCCCCAGAGAGGAAGAAATATTTGAAGAATCCATTCAAAGAGGGGGATCTTTAGCTCTAATCTCAAATTCACAAAGACCAACACCAACCAATGATCCTCAATCATCAAACAGCCAGAATCATGAAAATTCTGATACATCATCAGATTTTTCATCTTTTGCTGAGGCAATAGCACTGCTCACTAAAAGATTTCAGCAGAGGTTGAGGGGAGGAGGTCAGAGATACCAGAGGAGTGATAGAGGGAGGATGGATGGTAGATCTAAAGAAGAAGTTAGATCTAAAGGGAAGGCTGAGGTGGTGTGTTATAAGTGCAAGCAAAAAGGTCATTATGCATCTGAGTGCAAGACCAAGAAGCTAAAAGATGTTGCCTACTACGAGAAAAAGCTTGAAGAAGCTAAAAAGCAGCAGCAGCAAGTCAGCTTAATTGTTGGGGCAGATACATGGCTATCTGATGACTCTTCTGATGAAGAAAAAGAAGAAATGGCCAACTTCTGTCTCATGGCACTTTCTGAAGACATACCAGAAACTTCAGGACAACAGGTAAGTTTAGATAATCTTGATCTTAAACACAAGCTAAATGAGCTCATGTCAGATTTTTTAAACTTGCAAGTAAAACATCAATCAGATGGTAAAAAATCTGATGAGTTGCAGAGGACCTTGAATAAAATTATTCTTGAAAATCAATTACTTGTAGAACAAAGTTTAGATCAAAGAGCCTAAATCGAGTTCTATGAAAATGAAAGAAGAAATCTTTACAAGAAAATCAATGACAAAGAAATTAATGTAAGAGGTTTTCAAGAAGCAAAAGAATTCATAAATTTCATTGAGTCCACTCCAAGAAACAAAGGAGAGGGTTTAGGTTATGTAAGAACAATTAATAGTAAACCCACTGTCTTTGTAAAAGCAACTAAACAGATTTCTGATAAATTTACATCAGAATCTGATTCTGAAACTTGCAAATCAACATGTTCTGAATATTCCTTTGATAAGCCCAATTTTGAACCAAAAAGAAGTGAATGCAATCAAGAGTTTGTAAAAACTCCAGAAGCAGTTCACTCATCTTTTCAAAATTAACCCATCATTCCATCACAAGAAAGTATATCAGAATTTTCTGATGATTCTTGTATGTGTGTTGAAATACTGAAGCTTGTTCAACACCATCTCCAAAAGAAAAAGAAAAATTTTGTAAATGGCTCAGCATTTAACAGAAATTCTGATGAAAGATCATTTAAAAGAAATAATAAAACCAAAATATCATCAGAAAGAGCACCAAAGCATGCCTGGGTACCTAAAACCCTCTAACCATTTCATTTCAGGACCATCATGTGCAGCAGATCTGGTACTGCGACTCAGGAAGCTCCAAGCACATGACTGGGGATAGGAGCTTACTCAGCAACTTTGTCTCAAAGCCGGGTAAATTGGTGAACTTTGGAAATGGAGTGAAAGGGAGGATAATGGGATACGGATGTATCAGGTATGGATGTTTGACCATTGAAAGAGTAGCCTATGTTGAAGGCTTAAAGTATAATTTGCTGTGTTGTGGTCAATTCTGTGACAAAGGTTTTCAGGTAACATTTTTACCAGAAAAATGCTTGCTAATAGGTATGGATGATAATAAAATATATTTAAGTGGGAAAAGAATAAGACAATCAATATACTACTTTGACTTCAAAGAAGAAAATGAACATCCTAAACTATGTTTATTTTCAAAAATCAACAAAGGAAGTAGTTGGTTGTGGCACAAAAGATTGGCTCACTTAAATTTCAAAAACCTAAGCAAATTAGCAAGTAAAGGTCTGGTAAAATGATTACCTTTCATATCCTCTAAAAAGGATAAAATTTGTGATGCTTGTGAGATGGGAAAATCAAAAAGAAGCTCTCACAAGTCAATTTCTGAATCTTCCATTACACAAAATTTGAAACTTTTACACATGGATTTGTGTGGACCCATAGGTACATAAAGGTTTCTGGAAAGAAATATATACTAGTAATAGTTGATGATTTTTCCAGATATACGTGGGTTGAATTTTTGAGAAAGAAAAGTGAAACACCTGATTTGATCATTAATTTTATCAAGAAAATTGAAAATCTGTTAAAACTAACAGTAAGAAGGATCAGATCAGACAATGGGACAGAATTTAAAAATTCAAAAATTGAGAGCTTTCTTGTAAGCAAAGGAATCTCTCATGATTTTTCAGCTCCCAGAACCCCTCAACAAAATGGGGTTGTTGAAAGAAAAAATAGAACCTTAGTTGAAGCTGCCAGAACAATGCTTGCCTTTGCCAAAATGCCCACTCACTTTTGGGCAGAAGCAATTGCAAATGCATGTTTTACTTAAAACAGAACCCTTATCAACAAAAGGCTAAACAAAACACCTTACAACATTATAAATGGTAGGATTCCAAGTGTAAAATTTTTACACACATTTGGTTGTAGATGTTTTGTTTTCAATGATTTTGAAAGCCTTGAAAAATTTGACAGAAAAGCAGAAAAAGGTATTTTTCTTGGATATTCGTTGTCCTCAAAAGCTTATAGAATCTTTATTCTTAACACAAGGACAATCAGAGAAAGTTTATATGTCTCATTTGATGACTCATCAGAAATTGAAGTTTCTAATGAATACATGAAAGAAATAAATTTTTCTGACAAACAAGAAAATTATGAGCATTTCTTTGAAATGATATCAAAAGATTTTCTAGAACATGATAAATCTTATACATTTAAATCATCAGAAATATCATGTACTAACCCTGAAGAACAAGTAAATAGCACATCTGAAAATCAAAATTCTGGTGCTTTACACCAAACAGAGGTAACTGAACAGGGGGAAACTTCAAATCCATCAGAACCAACAGTTGTTCACAACAGGTTAAGATGGATCAAAGGGCATGTTCATTCTGATATCATTGGCAATCCAGCTGATGGTGTGAGAACAATATATGCAACTGCACATGAATGTGCATATGCTGGGTTCTTGAGCAAAATAGAACCCAAATCTGCCAAAGAAGCTCTAAATGACCCAGACTGGATACAAGCTATGCAAGAAGAGCTGGATCAATTCGAAAAGAGCAAGGTATGGGATCTGGTACCTAAGCCTAAAAACAAATCTGTCATAGGCTCAAAATGGGTATACAAGAATAAATCTGATGAGAATGGCATAATCACAAGGAAAATAAAGCAAGGTTAGTGGTCAAAGGTTACTGTCAACAACAAGGTATTGATTATGATGAAACTTTTGCACCAGTAGCTAGATTGGAAGTTGTAAGAATTTTTCTTACTTATGCTGCATCCAAGGATTTCAAAGTTTATCAAATGGATGTAAAATCAGCTTTCCTAAATGGTAAAATTGAAGAGGAAGTTTATGTGCAACAACCAGAAGGCTTTGTTGATCCAAAATTTCAAAATCATGTTTATAGATTAAACAAAGCCTTATATGGGTTGAAGCAAGCTCCTAGAGCCTGGTATGAAACATTATCAAACTTTTTAATCAATTCTGGGTTTACCAAAGGTACTATTGACACCACACTTTTTCTCAAAACACACAAAAGTCATACCTTGTTGGTTCAGATATATGTTGATGACATTATATTTGGATCAACAAATGAAAAATTTTGCAAAAAGTTTCAAAAGTTAATGACCAGCCACTTTGAAATAAGTATGATGGGTGAATTAACCTTTTTCTTAGGGTTACAAGTCAAACAAAGAATTGATGGAATATTTTTGAGTCAAACAAAATATGTGAAAACAATTCTACAAAAATATTCACTTGAAAACTGCTCTGTTTCAAAAACTCCCATGGCAACAGGGAACAAATTAGATTCTGATAAAGATGGAATAAGTGTAGATATTAAAACCTATAGAGGGATGATAGGGTCATTGCTATATTTGACTGCAAGTAGACCAGATATCATGTTTGCTACATGCTTTCTGGCCAGATATCAATGTGATCCTAAAGAATCCCACTTAAAAGCTGTAAAAAGGGTTTTCAAATATCTAAAAGGCACTTCAGAACTTGGTCTCTGGTATCCAAAGGATACAAACCTTGAATTAATTGCATACACAGATGCAGATTATGCAGGGTGTAAGATTGACAGAAAAAGCACATCTGGTGCTTGTCAAATCTTGGGGGGGGGGGGGGGAATTGGTATGTTGGGCAAGTAAGAAGCAAAACTGTGTTGCCACATCAACAGCAGAGTCAGAATATGTTGCAGCAACAAGCTGCTGTTCACAAGTGTTGTCGATGCAAACTCAACTAAAGGATTATGGAGTAGATCTGACAAAAATACCAATTTAATGTGATTCAAAGAGTGCAATTGCAATAACAGAAAATCCAGTTCATCACTCAAGAACCAAACACATAGATGTCAGATATCACTTCATAAAAGATCATGTGGACAAAGGTAACGTTGAAATGTATTTTGTTCCAACTGAAAACCAAATTGCTGATATCTTTACAAAACCTCTTGATGAAAAGAGACATAACTTTTTGATCAGCAAACTGGGCATGGTAAACTTAAAAGATGAAAATGTTTCAGAAATAAAAGCAACACAAAATGAAAACAAAATTGATGATCACCAAAAGACTGATAATGAAAGGACAATTAAACAAAATTCTGATGGAGAAAATCATCTATCTAATGGAAAATCAGAAGATCTAATAGATCAACAATGAATGTGATGATTTATCAGAAATTCTTAAGAAATATCAGAAAATCTGATGAATTTTTTTTTTTCAGAAATTCTAATATTCATCAGGAATTTTTGTTTAAAGTACATAATGATTATTAATCATCAAAAGTCCATATCTTCATACATATTCCATTTGTATAAATTCTTAGTTGTCTTTAATTTAATTTTTGTTATTTTTTTCTCTTTCTTTTCATTAAAAAAACACCAAAAAGGGGGAAACATGACATGCATGAAGATAAAATTAAATCCAAAGAACTCAATCGTCACAAATTTTTTTCTCTCAAAAGAAAATCATTTTTTTTTCATGCAACGTCATTCTGTCATAAGGAGTTTAAGAGAAACACGTAAGCACCAATATCATTAGGAGCTATGAAAGTAGCCGCCCAGCTATTGAATGCTTACTCACACAAAGGGCTTAGTAGACTGTCATATTCACTGCAATAGATATCGTCTTAAATGAAGAGATGAAAAAAAAATGTTTTAATGTTAATATGAAACTATCACTTTCATCTATAAATATTAACAAACTGACAAAGACATTCTTCACAACAAAATCATCTCTTCAAAAGCCTGTCCAGAAAACTTCTTATTTCAAATGGGTCACCCAAAATCAATGGAATCCAACCAATTACCTCTCAACCTTTACGAAAATCATAATCTCAGGCTAAGATCCAATTTGGAAGGACCTGCATGGGAGGACTGCAGGTTTGTATACAATATGATCATGCGAAGTCCTTTGGGCTTGCTGTATCAACACATGTCACTATATATCCAGAACTTCTTCAAGAGTTCTGGTGGAATGCTCAAGTCGTTATGAGTGGCACTTCCATGTGGATAATTAGTGAGGTTATGGGGGTAAAAATCACTCTAAAAGAGGAAACACTCAAACATGTCCTCCAATTGGGTGATGATCAAAAAGTCACCATACTGGATAAGGCAGAGGTGCAACGAACCTTGACAGAAATGGGTTACCACAACGTGTCAAGGCAAGTTTGCAAATCTGGGTTTATACCACCTTTTCAGTATCTGGTAACACAGCTAAGTGTTTGCTTTTCTAAAAAGACCGGACACTTCAATGAGCTGTCTCATAGGATGATGGAAGTAGTTCACGCTATTGTACAGGAAAAACCTTACAATTATGCTAAGTTTCTCATGAGAGACTTACAAGCAAATGTCCATGACCATAATCCTTTTCTGATCTACCCTCGTTTTGTAACCAAAGTAATCACAAGTCAGCTGGACTTTGGAGGTGTGAGAAGTTGTTATACAAGAGCTGAGCTGGCACTTCAAGAAAACTTAAGAGTTGCTTCCCTGGTTCCATCAACCAATCACACAGGAAGGATAACCAGTCTCTGGTTATATGTGAAGTGCATGTATAACACGTTGGATGAGGAGGATGAATAGTTAGGTTTACTTGTTTTTGTTTTAGTTATGTGTTTAACTATCTTTTGTTTGGTAATATATTAAGTTGGTCTTAAATACATGATAGTTATATATGTCAATAGGTCTAGGGGGAACTAAGAAATCTTGTCTGATAAAAACAAGGAAAATCTGGTAAAAATCAAATTAAATCTGATAGGATGTAGTAAATCACCAGAATCTGATAAAATTTATCAGAAATCTCACTAAAACATCAGAATCTGAATCAGATCACCAGATAAAATTAAAAAGTTGATGAAAACATCAAAAGAAACTTTTTTTGTCAAAACGGGAAGGTTCGATTGTTCAAACAGAAAAGAAACATGACTTTGATCAGATACAAAGGAATTTACAATACATCTAGATTATTTTTAGATAAGTTTCTTTCAATTTTTTTTCGGAGGATTGGAACAAGCTATATGACAAAGACTTCCTAATACATCAGAACAAAGGAATGGAGTTCACAAAATCAATGTAAGTAAAAATTCTTCAAACTCTACTCATTCCCTCTCATCTCAAAAAAATAATAATAATTCAAACCTCTATAAATGAATCAAATGTTTTCCGATAATATATATGAGAAATTCAACTCTCCAAGAATTAATTAAGAGACTTTCTAATATATATCATTAAAAGGACAACATGGGAAAAGCACATAATCGAAGAAAAGGTTTTGATTGGACCATGTCTGAAATCAAAAGGGGTCCCACATAAAGAAAAGGTGCAAGTTGGATACTAGTGTTTATCCTTTTAAAATCGTTGGAATCTCTAAATTATCCTTAAATGAGATATACATTAAATTAGAGATAAACCAAAGGTTTTTCAAAAACGGTTGCTTCTTTAAAAGATTAAAACATCGTAAAGATGTCATAAAACACCTTGAATACAAACAACCTACGAAAAACACTCAACAATCTCTGTCTCAACTCACTAAAAATATTCCATTCAAAACAGAGACATCCATCTTCAACCTTTATTCTCAAACCCTAAAAAACCCTTTTCTAAGCAAATACCCAAATCTTAAATGGCTGCTACCAACATCAGTTCACCTCAAATTGAACACTCTGCTCCGTTAATCACTGAAGCTGAATATCTTCCTTTGAAGATCAACAATGAAGCAATGAATACTAACATTGAACAATATGATGTAAAGTGTCAAATTCTCATTGAATTTCTGATCAGAAGCCCAATAGCTCATGCTCTTACAAAGACCAGAGAGGTACCAGAAAGACTGCTACAACAAGTTATAAAAACTCTCGAACCTCACACAGGTATGGAGCTAACAGCACATGTATGGGAAAATATCTTCATCACAATCTCATCGGAAAAAATAAGGGAATGTTTAGAGCTACCCTTAAATCAAGACTATGAAGAAGCACCACAAAAAGAAGACATGTTTGAACAACTTGATGTTGTAATAGGCTGCAAGGCAAAGATTTCTAAAATCAATGAATTCAAGAGAAACAAGCTACCTGCCTTCTGGCAAGTGTTAATGGAGATACTGAACAAGTGTTTATCATCAAAGATCGGTGGTACAGATCAGATAAATATGAATATTCTAACAATCATGTTCAGCCTCATAACTGGGTTGAATATTGATTTTGGAACAGAAATATTTAATCTGATCAAAAGAGCAATTCTGACCGAAACTGGAAAAACAGATTCACATCTACCATTCCCCAGATTTCTGTCCATCATAATTTCTGATACTTTTTCTGAAAGGAATCTACAAATTCCAAAATCAAAAAAATATTTGGAAAACAGAAATTATGAGACCTTGGAGTGCTGCAGGGTCATGGAAGTCAGACTTTGATGTACCTGTTCTGACAGAAAAAATGATGTATCTGATACCAGAAGACTCATCATACAGAGCATGATATCTGAGGATGTTGAGCAAACAGGCAGAAACCAAAGAAGGGTTTGAAAATGTGTCACCCATGGAGCATGATGCAGAAGAATCAAGCACACCAAGAATAGAACAGCAGGATGAATCTGATCCTCATCCAGCTGATGAAGATGTGCATATGACTCTTGTAGCAGAAGAATATCATGCTGAAGGCTCACATATGGGAGAAACAGGTGCAGCAAAATCTAAACTCAATATATTTTATAATTCTGAGAGTGATTCTGATGAATCATTCAAGGAAAATATGAAATTTTACAAAGAAGCACTGTTTTTACAAAACAAAATGTGAGTGAAACAAAAGACCCATTTTCTGAATCAGATTCTGAGGAGGAAAATGTGGTAACAACAGGTGGAGATCAGTCTACTGATCAAGGAAACTTGGATGAGAAAAATAAAAGTTTCTCAACAAATCATGGAGAAACTGAAAGGGTTCAAGGATATGAGGAAAACCAAGACTTGAATTTGTTTCAATTTTCTGGTGAGGGAACAGATTCCAATCCTCTTAACCTCAGAACATCAGAAAATGTGTTTTCTGCTGGTGTTAGAAGAGAAACATCTGTTGTTTCTCCTATTTCCCAAGAACGTCAATCTATGTTCCCTAAAAAACTTCACAAAGAACTTAAAGACAAAGCTGCTACTATGAAAACAGCCACGGAAGAAAAACTTGATCTGATACTGGAAGAAATCAGAAATCAAAAATCAGAAATCAAAGTTTTATCAGAAACTGTCAAAACTGTGCAGAAACAAACAAGAGAAAATAATGCAGCTCTCAAAGAAATACAAAAGTCATCAGAAAATAAAGAAAGTTCATTAGAAATGGAGAAGGCTCTTAAAGAACTACATGATATCAAGAAAAAGACGATTGAGGTTGCAACTGCAGGAGAAAGTTCAAGTTCAGGAAAGATTCTTGAAGAAATACAACTTCTCAGAGCCAACAGCAGCAGCATGACCGAGGCTTTTGAGAAATTGTTAATGGAATTGACCGCATAAATAAATAAGAAAAGTCAGGAGTTTCAGAAGATGAAGAAGCAAGAAGAAACAAATATTCAAGCTCTTACTAACATCCACTTATTAGTAAAAAGATTGCAGTATAATATTGCCACACTGTCAAAAATTGATCTTCATAAACTAAAAGCTCCAATTCCACAAGAAAGACAAGCAACAAGATCAGAAACACCTCAACATGAACCAAAAACCATTCAACAAACCAAGCAAACAGAAACTTCAACAGCTCAAAAACAGAAGCAGACCATGGGTCCACCTCCAAATAAACAAAAGTTACCCATGGGTCCTCCACCAAATATACCAAAGCCAGACACTTCAAAGATCCAACAGAAAGAACGTGTTCCTGTTCAATCATCTTCTACAACCATTACTGGAGAAACAGAATTAAGCTTAAGGATGGATACAAAAGAGAAGAGAAGAATGGAACATGAAGTAACTTCTTCAAAAAGGCCAAGAAAAATAATGAGAGAAGATTCAGAAGGCAATATCAAAGAATCAATGGTGCTTGAAGGTGATCTACACACAATCATGTATCCAGAAGAACATCTAAAGCACTACTATTGGAAAAGTCCGGAAGACAACCCAACAAGGCCACTCTCACCAATGAGTAAAGGTATTATTGAAGAAAGAAACAATGGCAGTTGGGTAACATTGCACAAACACTTGACCAATCCAATAGTATCTATTGAAAGAATTGATACTTTGACCACTGGAGGAGGCATATTAGGGAATGAAAGTCAAAACAAGTATACCCTAATCAAAAAAGATAAAGATATTCAAAAGGTTACTGATGCAGATCTAGATGATGATGTTCACCCAATAGATATAGTCAAGATGAAGAGCATCATTGATGAATGGAAAGGTAGTTCAGTAGTGATCAGAAGAGCTCTTGACAGTCTTAAGAGTGCAGGAGCAAAATTATACAAAAGAGCAGTACTAGCAGACTTTGATCTATGTATCAAGTTCGAATATAGCACCAAAGTGTTAATACCTCCTCCCAATACATCGATTCCAGCTGAAATTCCTTCAAAGTTAGCAAGAACTGGAGCAATCTTTGACACACCAGAAATATGTGCAGGCTTCAAAGATGCCCATGAAGAGAAAGCTCCATTCAAAGTCAGTGAAATTTGCAGGTATTCAAACCAAACTTTAAAATATATAAGAAACTGCATAAATGATAAACAAGAGCAGCTCAAGAAGAAGGGAAAGAACAATGAACAGCTGAGAAAAACAATTAAAGATTGTATTGAAAACTGGATGGAAGCAAGAGGATGGTACAAGTCAATGTACAAGGCAACTCAAAAGGCAATTGATCACAAGAAAAGGCTGAAACCAGGAGACAGATACAGAAGTGGAGTAAAGATCAATTAAATGAATTAATGAGATATTGTTGTTTTTGAACAATATTTAGAATTTGTTTTTCTGTTTTTGAACAATAGTTGGTTTGTTTATGTTTTATGTCTTTGAAACTTAGTTGCTTGATCTTTCTTTTCAAGAAATAGTTAAAAGTTGTTTACATTTGGATACAGAGATAGTTCATTTTCTTACAATACTTAGGGGGAAACTGTTAGGAAACTTTATTTGTAAGTATTGAAGAAAATATCAATCAAGTGGATCTCTGAAGAAGATAACAGTCCTGAAGATCACAACAAGAAAAAGAAGATCAGATAGGACAACTGAAATACAAAGCATCTACTTCAAAGAATCATGAGTTGATCAAGAGTTGATTTGGATTATCAGAGAAGGTCATTTCTGATGGATCTGATGATATTTCTGATGAAATATCATCGGTTTCTGATGATTCTGATCATCAGACTTTCTGATGATTTGTTCACCAGAATTTCTGATGAAGTGGTTTATCTTAAATTATGATGAAAGCCCCACTTGTCTAAAAATCACACTCTATCCTGCCACCAATGACCGAAGCATGACATTATTGGTTATCATGATTACAAATGCAACTTGAACGATGGATTCAATGAATATGTCAAATTGCTACTTTACGCAGGACTTATTGCATGAATAAACAATTGTTTATTCATGTACACATCCATCTATAAATAGAAGGCTCGAGATGCAGAAGATACTTGAGTTTGAAGCTTAGCATACACATACAAACACCCAAACTCCACTGCCCTTCTCACCCACAGAATTCAAGATTTATTTGTATTAGATAATAATCTTACAATCATCTTGTTAAACTATTTTGTTTCAAAGTGATATAAACTTGATAATTCTGTAGGTCTTGTTTCTTGAAAGTCTGATTTCCATTTCCGCACATCTTTTTCACATATACTGAAATCACTTGCCATATTACGTAAAAAGAAGTTGTTAAGGCCAGACTGGGTCCAACAGACTTGATTAACAGCATAAGATAAGTCAGGATGGGTGATAGTTAAATATTGCAAAGCTCCAACCAATGAGCGATAGGCCATAGGATCAGCACACAGAGGCCCGTCAATAGTGAACGACTCATGAGGACCTAAGGGGGTACTGACAGGTTTAGCATCATAGAGGTCAGCATGTTGAAGAATATCCTGAGCATATTTAGACTGTGTAAGGAATAAACCTGAGTCAGTGTAAGCAACCTCAAGACCCAAAAAATAATTCAGTGCACCCAGATCCTTAATAGCAAACTCATGGTTAAGGCGAGAAATAAAAGTGTTGATATCTGATCCATTGTTGCCAGTGAGAATTAAATCATCAACATAGACGAGCAAGTACATGAGACAAGAACCCTTCTTGTAAATAAACAAAGAAGTGTCAACTCGACTACAAATGAATCCAGAGGAAACAAGAAAAGCACTTAGGCGTTGAAACCATGCACGAGGAGCTTGCTTGATACCATACAAGGCTTTAGAAAGCTTGCACACATGATTAGGAAAATGAGAGTCAGTGAACCCAGGTGGTTGCTCCATATAGACAGTCTCAGTGAGGTTCCCGTTTAAGAAGGCATTTTTAACATCCAATTGATGTAGTTGCCAATTGATTTAAAACGGCAAGAAAGAGAACAATTTAAACCGTTGATGCCTTAACAACTGGGCTAAACGTATGAGAATAATCGAGACCGGGAATCTGAGTGAAGCCTTGTGCGACCAAGCGAGCCTTATAACGTTCAATGCTGCCATACGAGTGATACTTAATACGATAGACCCATTTTGAGCCAACAACATTCGAGGATGAAGGGCATGGAACAAGAGTCCATGTATGGTTGTGATGAAGTGCATCAAGTTCTTCATGCATTGCAGTAAGCCATTTAGGGTCTTTGATGGCAGACTTGAAACCACGCGATTCAGTAGCTGAAGCAAGAGCAACATGAAGCTCATGCTCAGCAAGAGAAGCAAGATCCGCTCGATGCTTGGGTTTAAAAATAACTGACTTGGAACGAGTTTGCGTATGATGAGCCGAAGTGGGCTGATCCGAACAGAAGGACCAGCATCATTTAAGCCTGTGGCCGTAGCAGTCTGCTGGGCCGGTACAGTAGGATGGGTCGGTACAGCAGGATCAGAATCTGAAACAGAGGACCCCTGATCTGGAACATTGGGCTCGTGGACTGAATGTTGAGGCTGAACACTATGCTCAACAACCGGCTGCTGGACCGAAGCTAGAGGCTCGACATAAATATAGGGAGGAGGCCCAGTAGAATCTTTTGTTGGCATGGAAGCAGTTGGAGTAGGCCGAGAATTTCCAGCTTGAGAAACAAACGAAGGCTCATCAAGAAAAGTTGAAATAAACAAAGAAGAGAGATCAATATCCTTTGAGGCACCGGCAAAAGGAAAACTGTTTCATTAAAACGTGCATGCCGAGAAATAAAGATTCTGGAGGTGGACTGATCCAGACAACGATATCCCTTATGTTGTGGGCTATATCCAATGAAGACATAAGGTAAGCTCCGAGGTTCAAGTTTATACTTGCTGTAATCACAAAGATAAGGAAACACCTAACAGCCATAAGTGCGAAAATTATCATATTGTGGATGCTACTGAAATAACAATTTGTAGGGCGATTCATTGTCCAATAGAGGAGTCGGTAGACGGTTGATAATATATGTCGCAGATGTGAACTCATTAACCTAATAAGTGGCAGGAATATGAGCATTAAATAACATTGCCAAGCCGGTTTCCACAATGTGTCGATGTTTCTTCTCAGCACGTCCATTTTTGCTGAGGCGTATAAGGACATGAAAAACGATGAAAAGTACCATTGTCCTAAAAAAAAATTGCGAACCGTGTGATTAATAAACTCAGTTCCTCCATCACTTTGAAAAATCCTAACCTTTCGAGAGCACTGTGTCTAAACAAGATTGAGAAAAACTGGCAAAACAGAATAGAAATCTGTTTTTCATTTGAGAGGATATAACCACGTAAATTGTGAAAAATCATCAATAAATGAAACATAGTAACGATAATCATCTTTAGAACAAATAGGTGCAAGACCCCACAAATCACAATGAATCAAATCCAATGGTGCAGAAGCACGTTTTAAATTAACCTCAAAAGGTAATCGTTGTCCTTTTGCAAGTTGACAAGGGTGCAAAGTATAGGTTTTGGTAACCACGAAGTAACATTTAAAAGGCTTAACTTATTCAATAAAGAAATAATACTAAATGCAACATGTTCTAGACGGGCATGCCACAACTCGTAGGAGGCGTTATTAGAACATCCAAGAGAGGCAACAAAAGCTTGTGGGGAGTCCTTGAGCACGTACAATCCATCATCACAGGTGCCTTCAGAGAGTACCTGCTTGCTTTCCCGATCCTAAATATGAAAATAAGAATCCGAGAATAAAACATCAACTGGATGATCTTTAGTTAACTTGCTTATAGACAACAGCTTCTTCGTAATACCGTGAACCACAAGAACATTACAAAGAAATATTGTGAGCTATTATAGACGTCCCTGTGTGTGAGATAGGAAGTTTCTTACCATTACCAAAAAACAACACAATTTTTACCTTTGTAGGGAGTGGAATTGTGGACCGTATCTGTAGGAGGAACCATGTCATCTGTGGCACCTGAGTCAGCGCACCAATCAGGAGAATCATCTGTTACATGACATTGAGCATGAAAGGCTTTGGCTTAGGACTCATCTGAAGGAGCTTGAGATGCAAACGAATGAAGCTGAGGGCAAGCGTTTGCATAGTGACCATTTATGCGGCAAAGCTGACAGTGTGGTGGTCGACGCTGTTGCTATCCTCGTCCACGTCCATGCGAAGACCTACGGCCACGGCTGCCAGAATAAGAGCCACGGCCAGAACCACGAGACTGTTGTGTATTGAAGGCGACGACAGGAGTGTCAGAACCATGCAAAGATTGGATAAATAACTCCTAACTCTCGGTTTGAGCCACCAGATCACGGAACGATGGACGAGTTCGTGTCGTGCGAATGGTGGTGGAATAAACCTCATAAAACGGACCAAGACCACAAAGATACCAATGTAAGCGATCCATCTAGTCAACAGGATGACCAATAGCTGCAAGTTGATCACATAAAGTTTTAAAGCGACAAGAATATTCGGTAACCGAAGACGTACCTTGTTTGATCAAGCGGAGGGAGTCACGTAACGAATGAATACGCTCAACCGAAGCATTGTTGTAGGCCTATTCGAGGGCAGCCTAGATGTCATGAGCACCTTCGAGACTAAGAACTTCTGCAGCAGCTTCATCTGTGAGAGAGGATTTAATCAAGAGAACTGCTTTTTGATCTTTATTAGCCCAAGCGGCTGCATCAGGATTCAGAGAGGATTTGCCATCAACAGTAATCGAGGCTAGAGGCGGGGAAGCATCGGCAGAAACATGGGCCGATAGCTTATGAAAGTCGAGAACTAATAGCATTTGTTCTCGCCACGCTAGGTAATTAGAGGAGGAAAGTTTCATGTGCGTCATGTGGTTAAAGGCTGTCATGGAGAAGAGTGTTTCAGAGGGGGCGGATGGGGAAGCCATCAATGATAACAGGATTGAAAAAAAGAGAGCAAAGAAGAACAGGGAGACGACAGGATTAGGGTTGCGAGAGGGAGAGGAGGAGGGATATGGCTGATACCATATAAGAATTATAATGTTTTGACCTCATCAATTGAATGAGGGGAGATATGTATTTATAATAAAACATTACAACAAGCACTCCTATAACTTAGGAGATACACAATAATAAAAAGATACATCAAATATATTACAATAATACTTATTGTTAGCTAATACCACCTTACCATTTCGTCCTTCATTCTTTCCTCCCTCGATTCCCATTTCATGAATGTAGGCACCCGTAAACATGGATACGTCCCTTTCTCTCTCTCTCTCTCTCTCTCTCTCTCTTACACGGGCAGATCTACACTGAGTTGGGAGGTTCCCATGAACTCGTTCGATTCGTAATTTATAGTTTTAAACTTTATAGAAAATTCTAAAGGAACCTCTTAATATTTTGTAAGGGAACCTTGTAAACAAATGTATAGAGTGTTAAACTGGTGAATATGCGCGTTGATTTAATTTGTGGCCCCGTGGTCGAGTCAGGTTAAGCTCTTTTTTCCCCCATTTTTTTGCGTTAAAGAAAATCTGAGATTATTTTGTTGTCTGTTATATTAACTATATCTTAAAATTGAATGTCGGTGGCTGTCAAATCACAGCCACCAACAATAACTTCCAGTATATTAAAACTACTTCAGAAACCAAAAAAAGTAAAGGGTAGATCAAATGGTTAAGCCTTTACCTATTAAACTAGTGAAACTGGGTTCGATTCTACGAGTTTCGTTTTTTACCTTCCATTTTAAATAAGTGTTTTTACTACATATGCAATACATTAAATTCATGTTTAACACCTTTTTTTTCCTTACTTTTTTCACAATGACTAGATTTTCCTTTCATATTTCTGTTTCCTGTTATAACTATTTCATTCAAACGAACTCAGTTTGTGACAATGTCAAAATTAACCCTTTTAATTTTGTTTTTGTCGATATAAATTCGAGTTACTCTATGCATTAACGGTATTTTTTTTTTGAAAATGACTCGGGTCAATTATATATGTTTTATTTTATGTACGTTTTGAGTTGTACTACATTTTAATGTAAATTTTGTTTGGAGTTAATTACACAAATGAGTCATGTGGTTTATACATAATTTCGCCTTAGGGTACTAACTTATTTTTTTAACAGGTTTAGGTTCTATGGTTTCAATTTTGTAACACCTTTGGGTACTAACACCAAAATTAGTTAATTAATGACTAAAATACCCTTGCATTTTTTTAAGTTTATCAATGTAACACATTTGGGTACTAACACCTAATTTTATTTAAGTTTAAATCAATTTTACAAAATCTATATATTTTTTTTATTTTCATTATTTTATTATATCTCTTAATTAACATAAACTCTATTTATTTTTTTTATTTTCATATTTTTATTAAATTTCTTATTTAACATAAAATCTACTTGTTACACCAGTATTTTTTTAAATAGATTTTTTAAATAAAATCTACTAGCTATATAGTTTTATGTAAATTAAATTTTCATTTTCAATTTTGGATTGAAATGATTGATAATAATAAATATCTTTCATGTAAAAAAAATTAAGCCTTTTTTTAACTCGTTTTTTTGTTCATTTACATTTTACTATTTTAGAAAGATATTTAATTTACATAAAACTATATAGCTAGGTATTTTAGATAAAACTATATAGCTAGGTATTTTAACTCGTTTTTTTTTTTTGTAAAAAACATTTTTAATTTACATAAAACTATATAGCTAGTAGATTTTACTGGTGCAACTAGTAGATTTTATGTAAATTAAATATTTTCTAAAATAGTAAAATGTAAATGAACAAAAAACGAGTTAAAAATGGCTTAATTTTTTTACATGAAAGATATTTATTATTATCAATCATTTCAATCTAAAACTAAAATTTAAAATTTAATTTACATAAAACTATATAGCTAGTAGATTTTATTAAAAAATCTATTTAAAAAAATACTGATGTAACAAGTAGATTTTATGTTAAATAAGAAATTTAATAAAAATAATAAAAAAATAAATAGAGTTTATGTTAATTAAGAGATATAATAGAATAATGAAAATAAAAAAATAAATAGATTTTGTAAAATTGATTTAAACTTAAATAAAATTAGGTGTTAGTACCCAAATGTGTTACATTGATAAACTTAAAAAAATGCAAGGGTATTTTAGTCATTAATTAACTAATTTTGGTGTTAGTACCCAAAGGTGTTATAAAATTGAAACCATAGAACCTAAACCTGTTAAAAAAATAAGTTAGTACCCAAAGGCGAAATTATGTATAAACCACAGGACCCATTTGTATAATTAACTCTTTTGTTTGGAAACAAATCTGTTGAAAGATGTCAGAAAGATCTGTTGAAATATAATATGTTTTCATTCGACGGTATAAATTTGAGGCACTATACACTTTGACGTAAATATAGTTCGGAAACGGTCAGGTCGGGTCGACTGTAGTCTATACTTTATCACGCCATGACGCCAACAAACATGTTTATTTTATGTACGTATTGTGTTGTCTACGTTTCAAAATAAATTTTGTTTGAAAACAAGTTAGGTCAAAGATAATACATATTTATTACATTATATGAATCCGGATTACTCTACGTTTCAACGTAAATTTAGTTTAGAAACGAGTCGGGTTGGGTTGATTATAGCCTATAATTTATCACGCCGCGTATGACGCCGCCGCAACGCGCGGCGGGTAAAAGAAACTAGTTTTATTGAAATCAGAAACCGATTGTTTGGTTGTTGAAGAATGAAGATTAATTGAAAAATGGTAATTGAAAAGGCATACAGTAACAGTACTATTATTGCTCCACCGAAGCCAAGAAACAAGTCAGAACCAAAGGGTGTTTGACTTTTTGTTAAACATCAGTGTTGTTTTGCGATCAAAAGGGACTTGATTATATCAGAAGCCACATACAGGTTTATGTCAGGTTTATGATAAATTCAACTTGATTTTGTTTTAAATCCAAAATTGACTACAGTAATTTTCTAAATCATTTGAAAATGGAAGTTCTTTTAAAGCTTGAAATGTCAAGAGTTCTTGAATTTTGAACAACATTGGTTTTGTTTCTTTAGAAAATAAAACAGGTAGCAAAGTTTGAGAATAGTTAGTTTGATTGGTTGTCTATATAGATGAACAATTTTTTTAGGTGGTGTCTGATTGTTTCATTCCAATCACCAGACCAAATTACATAAGGATAGCTGGTAGACGAACAATTGATTTTGATTTGCCTTGCAACCGGTATACCATTCTTGGTTATAACGGTTAGTTTTGATTCACTTTGTGACCGAAAAACCTGTGTAGCGTTTGTATTTAGAGTAGTTGGTTCGATTTGTTTGGGCAACTGAAAAGCCATGTACTATTGTCCGTGGAGACGACAGTTCCTCGAACCGACCCGTATTTTTTATATGTTCGGACACATGATATTGGATCATTTAAAAAAGTGAACCCCTTGAAAAAAATTTCTGGATCCGCCACTGCTCTCTTACTTCCCTTCACACTTTTAGATAGGCTCCGCTACGCTACACCCAGAGACACTCAAAAATATATGCATTCCAACTACTCTTAGTTAAAACGCTTATAACTAAAATAATAATTATCAATATAGATTGAATATCCTTTATTTCCTAGAATTTCATGAAAATAAAATGATAAATGAGATGTGAATTTTTTTAGTTATATAGGTATTTCATTACACATTAAATAAAAAAATGTATTCATACATATTTAATCACGGTAATATTTTGCATTCGTATATATACAATTTCAAAAAGTGGTTTCCAGATGTATATATTTGACAAAAAAAGTGATTTCCAGATGTAATATTTGTCGACGGAAACTAAAATCCACGTCAACTAAAAATAAATAAAAACACGACTCTGCTGGGGATCGAACCCAGAATCTCTGGTTTCGTAGACCAGCGCCTTATCCATTGGGCCACAGAGTCAATTGCGTTGACTACTTAAAATCAACACTTATTTCTACGTTTAGTTGATCTCACTTAATGAACATGTTTGCCTGAATCAACTAATTTTATGGACTAGGTTTGTATAAGGAACTCTCTATCTTGGGTCTAGAATAATTTTTATATGGTTTTAGTGTTTATATATATCACCTAGATTTAAAGTTCTTTTTGTTTGTGCCTGGTCAAATCAGACTCGAACATAAATTATCTTACGAATTAATACCTTTAAAATTCAACATTTATTTATCTTATAGTCTTTGTAATTGGGCCGAATCAAGGGTGGATAGCCTTAGAAGTAGGGGTACTTTCCTCTCTAGCCTATACTTCATATCAACTCTTTCGTTACTCATGTAGTGTATGTATATACCTTTATATTACTCACTTGACCTTAGAATTAGTTCCTGTTACGCTGTTCACATGTATATACCTCTATATTACTCACTTGACCGTAGAATTAGTTCTTGTTACGCTGTTCACGAGTTGAGCAGTCACTAGTTGGGCCAAATCTAGATAGCAAATAAGCCGGTTTGACTTAACTCGAATCAAAATAACTAAATTGAAATGTGAGCTTGAAGACAGCTCGGGTTTTTCTTTTTCAAATAAATTAAAAATCTAGCCAAAACATCCTTGGAATGAGAATAAAGAAACAAGAGAAAATAACTATAAAATAAAAATATGGTAGTTAGTAAGATAAATACCAACCACCACCACCACCACCATAAACACCAGCCACCACCACCACCACCACCATCATCCACCAATACTACCACCGTCACTACCCTCGTCAGCCTCTCACCATTGCCACGACCATCACCGCCCACCACCATTACTACCCTCGTCAGTCAAACCCACAACATTGATGCAATCAAGAACCAACGAGGTGTAAGGTTGATTGATTTTAAAAATAGGGTGTAAAGTTGATCCCGCCTATAAACTACATGGTGTGAATTAAAGTTTACTTTTTTTTTACTATACTTGTGCTAAATGACTATTGGATGATTTGGAAAAACTTGAAGAAGTTAGTTAAGAAGGTCATGAGAACTTGGTCTAGTGGTAAATTGGACTGCCCTTCTCAGTGAAGACGTAGGTTCGATTCCTGTTTGGGACATTTTCAAGGGACATCTAGGTCAAGGGACGAATCAGGGCTTTAATCCGGGTTCGAACCTAAAGTGAGGGTTCTCGCGCATCGAGGGGGGGTCTCATGACGGTCGAAGAGTCGACATTGGATATAGCCCCAAACAGGGTGGGTTTACACGTAAGATTCTTTGTCGTTCAAAAAAAAGTTAGTTATAAAATCATTAGCTTGATCGATATTGAAAAGCAACAATATACTCCCACAGTGGCGAACTTACAATGTTAGTAGAGGTAGCACGGGCTACCCCTCAACCCCGTTTTCGTAGTGTAAAAATACCCCTTAACTCTGTTTCCGTAGTGTAAAAATACCCCGCATCTTTGTCTCGGTTATACAAAGGATACCCCTGGTCTAGAAAATAAAAAATGGGATACCCATAAATTTTTGGGCTAGTTCCGCCGTTGCTCCCACCCCCAGTCTAGTAACAAATAACACACATGATATTTATGATGGGTTAAAACACGACACACTTGAGGAGAGCGGGGATTTCTGCCAAGAAGGAGGCCCTTGTGAATTTCCTTACAGATCTCATGGAAGGGAGATCTACATTAAGACCAACGAATCTGCTCGTCTTTGGCTGGGCGGGAGGGAAACATGCTTGTGTGGATCTCACAGGAGTTTCCCCCTTAGCTGGTTTAAGGGAAAGCGGGTTTGTAGCAGGACAAGCTATAAGGAAAGCGGAATCAAAAAAGGTGGATAAACACGCTAAAGCATGTGCCGATAACCAACATGCATTTGTCACCTTCGCCTTCGACACCTTTGGCTCCCTAGCTCCAGAAGCCATCCGTTTGTTGACTAGGGTCCAAAAGGTTGTCCACAGCAATTGCTCATCAACAGGGGCAGGGGTTTGTCTTTAATAGGCTAGAGTTTGCTATTCAGAAAGGGGTAGCGGCGCAGCTTGTTGCTCGCTTACCTGCGATATTGATGTAACTCGACCAGTTCTTAGCATTACACACTATTGAAAGAAACAATATTTTCAAAAAAAAAAAGAAGGATTTACTGAAAGAAATATTTGAAAATGAAAATGACAGAAAAGTCACCACAATGCTAACTTGTGTTGATGTCTAACAAGCAACCAAAATATTTTCAATAAGTTAATGATAATGACGATCGAACTTTGTCGATTAATGAAATGTTTTGTGCTTGTTAAATGCTAAAAAAATAAACTAGTGATACGCGTGGTTTCACTGGTTTGAATATATTTTTCAAAGAAAATAAATGAACCAACAAGAATTATTGTAAGATTAAATATTTTATTTATATATTTAATCTAGTAGCCATTATTATCATTTATATAATATGGATCAAAATATATTAAAACCTATAATAAATTAGTTGGTAATTGTTGATGGGCCAGATTACCATAATTAACTAATTGGGTTTCCTCTTGGGTGTATATAAGGAGATTACTAGAGAGGGATTAGGGTTAGACATTCATAACATCAACACTAAAATCGCCCCTCCTCCCTCTCTCCATTACTACGAGTTCTTCAACCCTAAAGAACTCAGTACTACCATCAAGAACATACATCCTAAAGGGGAACCAGACCAATCTGACGAACATGACGTCTACTTCCCTCTCTGATGTGGTGACTGGCTAATCAGGTACACACATCTTATTTTATTGTTCATGATTGAATTTTCATAATTAGGGTTTATGTTTTACCCATGTTCTAATGATATAATCAACAATTATCACTAAGCATATCAAGTATGTAAAATCCAAGCTCAACAAAGGAACAAGTTCGATGCACTATTGCATGGTGGATTAACCATGTGGTGAGTGGTGATTGTCCAAATCCAAATTCTATTAACTTTGAGATGTCAGCACTTGATCAAATATCATATTATAATTCTTGCTAAAACTCATTATATCACTGAAGCATGCTTTTTTTAAATGAATAAGAAACTTCGAAACCAAAGAAAAAAAGTTAAAAAAAACCACAAGCATGTGCTGATAACCAACATGCATTTGTCCCCTTCGCCTTCGACACCTTTGGCTTCCTAGCTCCAGAAGCTATCCGTTTGTTGACTAGGGTTCAAAAGGTTGTCCACAACAGTTGCTCATCAATAGGGGGGCAGGGGTTTGTCTTTCATAGGCTAGGGTTTGCTATTCAGAAAGGGGTAGCGGCGCAGCTTGTTGCTCGCTTACCTGCGATCAGGGGCGGACCTAGCATATAACGAGCCGTAGCACGGGCTACGGCTCAACTTTGTACCGGTAGTGTATTTTCTTTTCGATTTTTATACAAAGGACACCCACAAACAACTACGAGGACACCCCTAAAAAATTTGTAAGCCCAAATCGCAGTTTGAAGAAAGGTGGGAGCTTTCGGTCAGAATGAAGTTGCAGACATATGAATGAAGAAGACGACTCTTTGATATTATTTTAAAATTAAAAGACAAGTGTTATTATTGATTTTATTTTTTTCTTTCTTGAAAATCTCGAAAGTAGGTCACTGGTGGGGCAGGTGGGCTTCCCAGCCTACTATTATGAATTCTCTATTTTTTTTTACTTTTTTCAATTACAATTTAATTTTAATTAACTCTCATATTTTTATTGTATACTTATATTATATGTATTAACTCGCCAATACTTTATATACTTGTATTATATGTATAGTATTTAATCAACTTATTATCTATTAATTTATTAATTTTTTTTTATTTTATTCGGAGCTTACTACTTATAATAATATTATTTTTAAACTATGTAAAAAATAGATAACACTTTCCCCGTATAAAAATGTTTTATTGTCGAGGTTATTTAGTAATAAAAAACCTCAAACATTTTAGCAGTTATACTAAATTAAAGTTCGTGATGAATTATTAATAAAAAACCTCAAACATTTTAGCAGTTATACTAAAAAAATTAAGCACTTAAGACAAAATGGGTTTGAGCCGATGTTGGAAAAAGTTACTTTCTTTTGTAAAAATACAACATTACAATGTTGGACATGACGGAAAGTTATGGTGATCAAAGAAACCGAAAGAATGTCATTACAAATCGACATCATTTTGAAGTTGATATTTTTAATGAGGTTTTGGACATGCAAATTCAAGAATTAGGAAATCGATTTAGTGAGGTAACAACTAGTTTGATAAAAAATATGTGGGATTTAAATCCTTGTAACGGTTTTTCTATGTTTGACCCATGGAAGATATTGGCTTTTGTTGAGATGTACCCGGATGATTTTACTACACAAGAAATAGGGACTCTTTTGGATGGTATTGAGTCATTTCGTCACATTATAAGCGATGATGATAAATTCGCAAACTTGAATGGAATAAGTGATCTTGCGCGTGTTATGGTTGAAACGGGAACACGTAGTTCTTGTCCTTCAGTTTATCGGGTAGTGAAGCTAGCCTTGCTTTTACCGGTTGCAACCGCAACCATTGAAAGATGTTTAATTTTTGAACAATGTTATGGTTTGTGCTGTCGAAAAGGATTTTTTACATGAAGTAAAAGATGACGATGTGATGGAACGATTTCAAGCTATAAAAAAAGAATAGGACAAATCTATTAGGTATTTGTTTTACTTTATTTATTTATTGTCGTTTTTTTAATATTGTATGATTGCACGG